>NC_141137.1:116845732-116996641 GCF_053477565.2 Lygodium microphyllum | reverse complement strand
CCTATTCCTACTGGTAAATGGACTCATATTACTATGGATTTCATTAGTGGCTTACCTACTACCAAGAAGGGATGGAATAGTATTTATGTGGTGGTAGACAGACTCACCAAGGCAGCCCATTTTATTCCAACCAAGATTCAGTTTACTGCTTCTCAAGTGACCAGTCAGTTTATGGAGCAGGTTTTTAGACTACATGGATTACCGCAGGTGATTGTCCATGATAGAGACTCAAAGTTTATGAGTAACTTTTGGCAGGCGGTATTTACATCTATGGGCACTAAATTGGCTCCAACTACGACCTATCATCCTCAAACTGATGGACAGACAGAAAGAGTTAATAAATGGTTGGAGACTTATCTTCGCCATTTTTGCTATGATGTCCAAACCTCATGGGATTCTTGGTTACACTTGGCTGAGTTTGCTTATAACAATTCTACTCATGCAAGCATAGGAGTTTCACCCTTTGAGACTTTGTATGGTTATAAGGTGCCCTTACCCACAGTCATCTTTAATGAAAAGATCAATCATCATGGGAAGGAAGAGTTGCAAAGAATGCAGAACCTTCTTCAGCAATGTAAGGTGAATCTAAGGAATGCTCAAGATCAAACAAAAATTTATATTGATGAGAAGAGGAGGCCTTTAGAGTTCCAAGAAGAAGAGTTGGTTTTGTTGAAGGTGCCCAAATCCAAGTACTCTACATTAAAAGATGGATCTAGTAATAAGCTTGCCCATAGGTTTAAGCGAATTGGAGATTTGGCATGCAGACTAGAGCTTCCCTCTTCTACAAAGATTCATAATGTCTTCCATGTTAGTCATCCCAAGCCCTATTATGGTGATCCAGTGGATATAGTTGAAGAGCTACCACCTATTGATGAAGACGGTCTTATTCAGTACATCCCAGAGGCTGTTATAGATCAGCATGAGAAGAAGCTTCGATCACATTCTATTGTAGAATATTTGATCAAATGGAGAGGTTTACCACCTGAAGAAGCTTCTTGGAGACCTGATTCTATATTGGATGAGTTTCCTTTCTTGAGGGATACATTGGTGGCTGAAGCCTATTGCTTATGGAGCTAGTGATGATGCAGACAAGTTCAGGATACCATGTTGTTTTGGAATAATTTTTATCATGCCTAATTTTTATAATTAAGCTATCTATATGGGCTTAAAGTACTATTCAAGAGCTTCGTTTTGATATATGGTACGTCCCATTTGGACACTTCAAACTAGAAGTTATGGGAGATTTGGTCCAGCAGGGTCTGTTTACACAACAAGCTATCTACTTTGTTTTGAGATTATTTGTTGAAGACTTTATGGTTCCATATAATTCTGAAGTACTCCAAATCATGTATATAGCTGGAGCTTACTTCTGTTCTTCAATTTTGGCTCATGTAGTTGGTCATACTTCATTCATTTCCTATTTGTAAAGCTGTAAAAATAGAGTAGTACTCTGTTCTATCCATCTTTTTCTAGTTATTTCCAGGTTTGTTTTTTAGGGCAAATTTTTTTAGGAAGGGATGGATTGTAAGAAGCTGGGAATAAGGATTTAGTGTAAATAACATTGATATTATGCCATGTCACACTGACATTGGGATAAAAGGAGAGGGCATGTAATTTTTCACATCTTTTTGACACATTAATACAATTACAGTCTTTCTCTCCCATCTTGCTCACAGCTTCAATGGCTTCTCCCTCTTTCCTGTCTTTCTCTCTCTAAATCTAGTATTTCTCTCTCCTCATCACTCTTCTTCTCTCTCTTCCTGCAATCTTTCTCTCTCTTCTACAGTCTTCTCTCTCCTCTTTCTCTCTTTGACAAAGAAGCCGAAGGAGAGCAAGGGAAATAGTACGAGCTCGCGGTCGGGATGATTGGCTAGAAGCTAGACTTTTCGTGAGTGGACTGAAAGAGGACACGGTCTCCAAAAAGGCAACGACAATCCGTGGGTTTTACAAGTATGCACCTAAACCGTTTAACAAAAATAAAGAATATATCATGAGTAAATTTTTAGTTTATTATTTTTAAAAAATGTCTTGAAACGTGTTTTTCTGCACTGAATGGTCACTTGCATTTATGTGGATCTGTTTCTATTTTCTAAAAATAGAAAATAGTAAAAAATGCTTGAAAAGAGCTAAGAATTATACAAATAAATTTTTATTAAAAAAATTATCACAAAATTATAAGCTATGATATTTTTTCCATGAAGACAGTGATTCTAAAAATTTAGTGAGTTTTTTTCATAATTCTTAGGTACTATTTAGTATATTTAAAAATTAAAAAATAGATATTTTTAAATAAAAATAATAATTTTTCATATAAAAATGGATTTTGTATCAATAAAAAATATAGTATTCATGAAGAACTAAAAAGATAATTTTTTATGTGATAATGGATTTTTGTAAAATTTAAATAAAAATGAAATTTTTTTAATTATATTGTTCCTAAAAGATGTTTACATTGAAAAACATGATGTTTTCATTTTGAGAAAATAAAAAGATACGTGGTGTGCTGTTCAAGAACATGCAAGGATGAGTAAAAATGAGAAACGTAATAGTATTTTATAATAATAACTTATGTCAAGAAAAAACTATAACTCTAAATTTAAACTATAGACATTATAAAATTAATAAGATAATTATCCGATGGCATGAGGGAAAGCCTCAGCATCCACACTGAAGATCTACATTTTTTTCACATTTTAAAAGAATTTATCTAATAATTACAATGAAGAGTGGAGGGCCACTAAGATTAATTTACAATTAAAAGGGTGAAATGGAAATTTAAAAGCAATGTTGTATTTACTTAACCATTAAAAACGACGGAATGCACAATATGGAGAAGGAAACGTTTAAAAAGGAGAATTAAAAGTTTATGAGTTTATGGCATGTTAGTTGATTTGGTTTGAATGTTTCTTTATTTTTAAAAATAAAATGAAGTAATTTTATAAAAGGTGGAGAAGGAAACGTTTAAGAAGGAATTGAAACGGAGATATACTCATAGATTCTATTGAATCTATGTTGTGAAACAAATCTTTCTAAAGTTAAACATCAAAACTTCTTGGATAAACCGCCACTAGAATGGCAGGAGCAATTTATAAGGAGCTACCCCTGAAAGATGGGGAGAAACCATAGTTTTCCTAGGCTTAGCATCACTGTGCCCAAAATAAATACCTAACTGTGTAGATTTAAGAAACGAAGTGCTGAAAAAGCTTATTGAGTTGTTCTGGTTATTAAATTAGTTGGACTACTACGTATGAGTGTCATAGATAAAAAGGAAGACTAGAATAAATCGCAAGAATTAGTTATCAAGATCACTTATCTAGTGCAACAACTCTTAGGAGTTGGCTTGGCAACCTGGTTAAAAGTGGCGTGGTCTTTGGCATGTTAGAGGGCGACCCTACTTCCCTCTTTTTGTATGAAGATCCTTGATAGCATGAGCGATAGCCACTTTATGAGGTGCAATCCTTTCTTGTCAACCACACCTCTTAATGCAAATGCTAGTATCAAGGAATACCTAAAGAGTCGCGCCTTTTTGACTAAGTCCTTAAGAACACCTCGCAAATCTCCGAGGAAGATTAGGGCACAGCTAGAGCACACCCCTGTGTTAGAATGTCAGCTGTAATCATCTAATCCAAAAAACAAAGTAAAGAAAAAAAAAAGTGAAAACACTGGATTCCCCAAAAGCATCTTGAGTGCCATAATCACTACACCTAGAGTTCCCATACCTAGCCCTTTCCCCCACAGCACATACTTAGGGCACATCAAGGGCATGACAATTCCAAGACCGATCTCCCTAAGCAACACACCGCACTTACAACCATGCACAAACTGGGTCCTTAAGTGTGGAACACCACCAAGGGCTTTCCCAAGGATAATAGACCCATCTCCCAGTTCCACAAGCACGTGCACCACGCACTACACGGTAAGACAGACACACCCCTTAAGAAGTGCATAACTTTGTCTTGTAAGTTAAGATTGTGTCACATCAAGGAGAGGGCACAATGAGGGAAACCCATCCAATAGCATCTTCAACCTCGAGGATAGGTCCACCATCTTCTGCTTCTCCAAGGAGGATCCACCCAACTCCATTTTTAATCAATGGTAGAATACCCATGGCCAACCTTAAGAAGGAGGTTTGCATTACACCATCGTCAATCTCAACCATGGCTTGTATACAAACTCAAAAAGCCACCCGGCTACCCCATCACCACTATCCAACTCACCACCCAGCAATGCCATGGGACTGGCACTCGGCTAGGAGGGGGGTAATGTTTACTGCAAAGTAGAGAAAGAAAAAAAAGAGGCATCAAGAGGAAAAGCATAAGGCAGAAAAAAGGAAAAAATGAAAAATTTACAAGCATGGGAACAACCACTAGGAGTCCAAGGCGCAACCATGGAAGTTGCAAAAAAGTCAAAAGCAAGAAGGCACACCTTTAAATATAAAGGCGCAACCAAAATCTTTGTAAAAGAGCGCCAAGCTTGCTCGTGTGCAATTTGTAACCATGGATGGGCGACGGTAGGACTAAGCTAGAAAGTTAGGGCAAAGGGAAAAAGGGCCTATGCCATGGCTAGCCATGTAAAAAGAGGATGACCGCCCAAGGGAAAGAGGGCATGTATATAAGCCAAAAAATTAATGAAAACTCTGATTCTTAGTGTGTGGCAAAAAGTTTCTTCTTCTTCTTCTCTAATTCTTGCCTTCTTGTGTATGCTTGAGTGAGGGAGTGAGGGAGTGTGAGAGAGTGAGGGAGTGAGTGTGTAAGATTGAGGGATTGAGGAGAAGAAGCTCCCCATCTCCTCTCTTCATCTTCTTCTCTTCTCTTCTCCTATCTTGTCTCATGCAGCTATGGAGGATGGAGCTTGATGGAGAGGGATTGAGGTTGCTCGAGCTTGCATCAAGGATCATGGATCTACCGGTGTTCACGGGAGAAGAGGATACTCGATCAAGCATCAAGGTAAGCTCACTACACCCCATAGGTAAGGAGAGCATGTCGGCTATGTGAGAGGTTGCCATGGCCGCTCAGCTTGAAACGCTTGACCAATAAGCAGTCTGTAGGTCTCAAGGGTTGAGTGAGAGAGCTCCCCTTCATTCATCTCAAACTTCTTCTTCAAAAAGTCCTTAACTTCAGCAAACCGACTAGCATTATCACCTATAATAATCAAGTCATCCACATAGATGACTATGATGACCAAGCTTGCAACTCCCTTTCTCACATAAAGTGAGTGGTCAACATCAGTAACATAAAAGCCAATGTTGACAAGATACTCTCCAATATTATCAAACCATGCTCTATGTGCTTGCTTCAGCCCATAGAGCACTTTCTTTAACATGCACACATATGTGGGATGCTCTAAATCCTCATAACCTACTGGCTACTCCATATACACCTCTTCTTGCAATTCACCATGCAAGAAGGCATTCTTGGCATCCATTTGCTGTAAATTCCAATCTTTGGCTACTAACAAAGCAATCACATATCTAACAATTTCCATCCTAGTAATTGAGCTAAATGTCTCTTCATAATCTATGATATATATTTTAGCATAGCCTTTTGCAAACCAACCTAGCCTTATATCTACTAAGTGAACCATTTGCATTGTGCTTGATTTTCTAAACCCGCTTATAGCCAATAGCTTTCTTGCCCTTAAGCAAGGGTACCAAATCTCAAGTCTTATTGGCTTCTAATTCAGCCATCTCCTCATCCACCCCTGGAAGGTCTGTCATAAATATATATACGTATCACATGGGTTCAACATAAGGGATTTTTTTAATACCATTTTTTCACATTTTTTACATGCAGAAGGGTTCCATGTAAAGGGATTACTTACAAATTGAATAGAAAAGGATTATATTTTATTAAGAAAAAATTCACTGATAAGGATATTTATAAATAGGCTTTGAATGCACGTGATATAGAGGGTATACATGTAGTGAATTTCACGTACTTATCTATTGTTGCATCCCACTAAGCATAACCAACAACATCATAAAAACAACTGGGCTCAATATCCTCAACTAATTTACCATATAAGCATAATGGTGAGTTGTATAATCTTCAAAACCAAATCTTTTAATAGGGTCTTTGATCTTGCTAGACATGTGTACCACTGGATCAGTTAATAAAGCCTATACATAACCATGTACTCTCTATACACCTAGTGTCTTGAATGAAGGAGTACAAAGCTCATCATCCATACACTCTGAACTACTAGAATCTCCATCAAATCCCAAATGACTAGTAGATGCATCATTACTATCCAACACTTTCTTATTTCCTTTGTCTTTACCTGCAACACTTGTAGATCCACTTGATGATATGGGGCTACTCCTTAGTCTCCCAAGGCTAACTATATATTTAGTACCAAATGATATTTCTGGTCCATTAAGGCTCTGTAATTCTTGCATTTCTTTCTGCACATAACTATCATGATCATCATCATCATCTAATGCATCACCACTAGATGCATACCAACTACTCATCTCATCCAAAATAACATCCCTACTTACTCTAAACTCACCTATAATAGGATTATAACAACAATACCCTTTTTCCTCTAAAGAATATCCAATGAAAATACATTTTTTAGTATTTGTATCAAGCTTCTTTCATAGCTTATTTGGCATATGAACATACACACTAGCCAAACACTTTTAAGTGTGACACATTGGCCTTCTTACTTGTAAAGCATTCTTCGCAGGTCATCTCATGAACTATAGCTGTGAGATTTTTGTTCGTAATATAGACAACAGTATGAATAGCTTCAAACCAAAAATATTTTGGCATAATCTTTCCAGCCATCAATACTCCTGCAACTTCTACAATATGCCTATTTTTTCTTTCTACAATCCCATTTTGTTGTTGGATATACCTACAAGTAAACTATCTCTTTATCCCATGAGATCTCAAGAAGCCACTAAACTCATTAGAGAAATACTCTCCCCCTCCATCAAATCTCAAGCAATTAACTTTCAAGCTTGTTTTTGTTTCAACAATAGCCTTGAAAGGTTTGAAGTGCTCAAATACATCACTATTTTCCTTCATGAAATATACCCATAGCTTCCTTGAACAATCATCAATAAATGTGACAAAGTATTTGTTGCCACCAAGAGATATGTTCTATGTAAACCTTCAAACATCTATATACACAACATTAAGTATATTTCTGCTCACATCTTTGTCATGTGAAAGAGGTTGTCTTGCCTACTTACCAAATTGACATGCTTCACACACTTTGTGAAATTTTGCAACTCTAAAAGCAGAAAACATTGTAACTAATATTTTGGACTACATTAATTTTAGCCTTTGCACATTTTCATGTCTAATACCTTTATGCCATATTTTAATGTTTACAAACTTCTCCTTTCCCTTTAGCATACATAGCATTCATAGTAGGAATTTGAGTATCTAAACTGAACATGGAGGCAACTCTACTTCCTTTTACGTTGAACTTACACTTATCATTAAAGTCTTCTACAAACAACCTTTTGCATTAAATCTAACCTACAACCCTTGCTCTACCATTTGTCCAACAGACACTAAATTATTTTTTGTGATTTACGGCACATGTAATATATCTAACAGACTCTTTGCCTAGCCATCATGCAAGGACAAGGGAACCTTTCCAATCTATGAAATTGGGTGGCATGAATCATCACCGATTTGCATATAACCTAGATTTTGTGAATCTTGCATCTCTCCAAACCATTTAGCATGACTGGTCATATGTTTAGATGCACCTGGATCAACATACTATACATCATCATGTGTCCCCTTTCCTATAATAGCATTTATCATATGCTATATAACAAATAGATACTCATTTTTTTCTTCATTCTATCATGAAGACAATGCATAGTTTCCTTGTTGGAATTTACCACTATGCATATCATCCTTATTAACATAATAATGGACTGTAATATGACATGTTTTGCCACAATAGTGGCAAATAATAGTAGAATTTTCAAAATCTCTATTCTACCATCCACCTTTTTCTCTAGAGCTCTCCTTGCCTCTAAAGTTTTCACAGCCTTCTGAGACCTGCATTTAACCAAATTGTTGATTTAACCTGTTTTGTTGGTTATCACCAGCACACTCTCAAAAAGGATCTGCCACGTCCCCTTCCTAAACTTGGGCAAAATGCTTGGACATATTCACCATTTCTTTTAGATGAGTCACCATGCATATTGATCTCTTCAGTAATCATGAGAGAGACCAAACTCATAAAAATCTAGAAATGGCTTGTGTACATATACACAAGTGAAAATTTATTTCCAAGCCTTCTCATTATTAAGGCCACCCAACGTAGATGAAGCTCAATCATCATCATCAGGCATTGCATCGATCACTGCCACAGCATCTACAATGCTTCTCACCTTTAAAACACACTCATTGACAGACATTTTTCCTTTATTCAAAGTATTCAACTCTTGTTTGAGTATAATCTTCCATGCCTTTGTATTTACTGAAAATATATTCTCAAAAATTATCCAAGCTACATATGAAGTTTCTATATTCCTTATATGCCCCATCATAGTATTATTAATGACTATATATAGCCAATACATCACATTTTTGTCCTTTGCAATCCATTCTTTCTTTGCCTTTAAGTCATCTGCACAGTCGAAGGGTTACTAAGCCTCCTCTGGCTCTTTTTCTTCACTTGAAATGAACTCATAAAGGCATTTTACAATAAGGAAGTTTGTCACACAAAACTTCCATGATGGGTAGTTGTTCTTATCCATGTTCTCACTGATAATGGGATTTCCACTGTTCTCTACCATTATCACAAAAATGATACAAAACAACAAGCAAGTCTTTCACAACAACAAGTGCACACCAATACACCTTGTTTTGGGGATGAATTACTTCTTGGCTCGAGGACTCATCTTTTGAGGACTTATCCAAGAACGTCACATAACAGGAACCTTCTGTGTTTGTTTGAGTTGGTGAACTAGTGGTTGTTGGCAAGGTGCATCGTCATCATCTTCTCGTGAGAGGGGTGGATTAGGGTGGCAAGAGCCATTGCTCAAGGAAGGCTTATTCTTCTTAATCCATTTCCTATGGATATTTTTCATATGACGTAACTTATTAATTAGTCCAAAGGGTACCAGAGTCATTCTGTCAAATAGCAAGGGATCTTCTACTTCTGAGGCTGTAGGAACTTCTTCCTCATCTCTGTCTTCTATGAGGAGGATAGACTCTTCTAGCTCACTTTTATAGTTTTATTCTGTATTGTTATTTTCATCCTCTTTCGACTCTATTTTTTCCTCTCTAGGGGCTCTGTAAGAGAAGAACAGATTCTCAATTATGTCCTCTGCTTCTACTTATGTGTCTGCCTTTGTCTTTGTTTCTACATTTGTCTCTAGCACTGTCTCTGTCTTTGTCTCTAGCTCTGCTTACGACTATGTAAGAGGGTTAACATTACATCCTTGCTTCTATCTCATTGTCAAAGGTGATTTTAGATGTTAATTTGGGTTTAGGCATGAGGTATTCACCCATTGACAAAGACTTTGCTTCTTTCAGCAGTTGGCTTAAAGTACCCACTGTGAGGGACTGTGCCTCTATTTTCTTGGGAAAGATATGTTTGAAAACTTCTTCATCTCCTGATGTACCATTTGTTACTTCATTGGAGGAGTTTATTACGGCTTTGATGGATGTGGATTCATTGCCTTTTTGTGATCAATACAACTTTAACACCACTTTGTTAGGTCCTTTGCCTAGGGTTAGGATACCTTTAAACCAATCCATCCTTGCTCTTGCTTCAAAGCGCCAAGGTCTTCCTGGCAATAGAGGGTATGAGGTCCTGTAGGAATTTGGTTTGACCACTAGATATATCAGCCAACAATCTCTTCCTGCGAGGGTTGTTTTTACATATGGAAGAATGCCCAAAGACTTGATTTTGCTTTGGTCTGCTAGTCGGATAAGCCACTGCCTAGGTTGTATTCCTTTCAAGCCTAGGTCTTTCATTGTCACATCCATCATTATGTTTACTGATGAGCCTCCATCAATCAATGTGTCTGATATAAAGCATCCTTCAATCTATACACCAATCTCTAGAGTTGTAGGATCCAAGAAGGCATTAGCTACATCCACTTCCTTCATGGGCTCTGAGGATCTATTGGAATTTCTTGGTACTACAGAAGGAGTAATAAGTAAGCCTCATCTTCTTGTCAGTATAGTTTTGAATTTATTTCGATAGCTAGGAGAAAACATCATCAAATATAAAAATTTTAGGTTTGGTTTAAAAGTGTCTAGGTCTTTGACCAAGTCATATTATTTGATAGGATCCATAGGCTTCTCCAATTGGTTAGGGAATAGGGCCACACCCACTTTTATCTTCCCTTTTTCTTCTTGGAGCGGCAGCCTCTGTGCTTCTTCTCCTTGAGGAGATACTTCGATATCCTCTATCTCATGGACCTCTGGTCTTGTCTTTGCAATTGTCTTTGTAGCTCTCTATAGCTCTATAGTGCCCTATACTACATTGTTCTATGTTGCACTATTTTGTTTCTCCCTGGAAAGGTTGTGTTGAGATATCGAGCTCCACTCGTGATATGCTAGGGTGACCGTTGTGTATTTATGTCACCGACTTGTCAGTTGTAGACGCGGTTAGTACACCGCCCATGAATAATAGCTACATGATAGCTATCCTTATCTACTCTAGTTCGTGGCTTAGTTAGTATGCCACCTTAGTTAGTTGAGTTTGGTTTGAGACCCATATATAGGGTTCTTCTATTTCTTTGTACTTGAGTTCTTTTTGGCTTACACAACTAAGAAGAGGAAAACTGTTTTCAGCCTCCACCTTTGTGTGTATTCCCCCATTATGCAAGCAAGAAAGCTACAAGTGAGACTCCTTCCTTCTCTCTCACAATCTTGACAGGTTGAACTTCACCATCTTGGTAGAGGAAACGTTATCTTTTGGAATAGTGGGTTCTCTTTTCTTTGCACGGATTATTGCAGTAACTTCCAATTCCACCAAATTGGAAGCAGGTCTTGGGTTTTCTTTTGAGTCTTAGAGGTAGCTTTCACAGGAGAGCTGGACTTGGACAGTCTTTTGCAGTGTGGCCTTCTCCTTTGCATCTACTGGATAAGGGCTTGTAGTTCATAGACCTTTTAGGGTTTGGATAGTTCGGTGAGATATGACCCTTTTCTCTATATCTGTAACACTCCACCTCTGATCTTTGGCCACTACCAGAGACTATCGTCCTCTGTAACTTTGAGAGGGAAACCTCCTTGGACTGAAATTAAGATTGAACTCCCTAGGCTTCGGTCCAATGTCCTGGGTTGAATCTTACTTCTTCATCTTTCTTTCTTCTATTGTGCATCTCCTTCAGAGAGTAGATATCCTCTATATTTTTCTTCCTCAAACAGTACGAATAGAAGGCTCCATGAATGGTTGGTTTTTAGGTACATTCAGTGGTGGCTAAATGTCCTGCTTGATGGCACTTTCCACACCATGTATTAGAATGCATCACATCTCTTCTACCTTTGCAGGAGTGGATATATTGGCGATATTCACCTTTAGTGTCTGTAGCTATTTTGTAATCACATCCATAAGTTCCTTCTTGATACTTGCGAACAACTAAATTGAACAAGTAGTCCTTCAAATTTTCACCTCCTGGAGTACTTACGGTAGGGTTTTTTGGGAAGCTTTTGTGATCATTGCATACACTGGTTGGGTTGATCTAGAGGGTCCTCTATTTAGGTTTTGATTCATAGCTCCTATTGAGATTGGGGGTTGTTAATTCCAGTTGGTAGTATTCCACTATTCTTGAGTCGCCATTGGGGGAATTGTCTGAGGCCACTGCTATTGTGGTGGAACCATCATTTGAGGCACTATCGTCTCTGCAGTCCACTGTGGATTTGGTGCACTGTATTGCAGCATTGTTTGCATCTAAGGGTAGGGGTAGGGAACTGTCCTAAGGAGTGCATTTGGTGAGTATACCATTCCTGGCATGGGAGGAGATAGGACTCCCCTCTTTCGAGGTCATTGACAGCCTTGCTTCAAGTTCATTGTTAAAATGTCGGATCTAGAGTATGGCTATGGAGGTTAAAAGAGGAAGAGTAAGTGGAATGACAATGATACTTTGTTGAAAGTACAAAAGTACTATGACATTGTATTTAAAATGAGAGCAAGTACAATGCTTTATAGGAATAGACTAGGCTGCACTTTCCACCACTGTGCATATGGGATTCTGCATCTTGAGCTGACATTGCTCCATACAAAGAGGCTAAGCTGAGTGTGATTGCCAATATCTCAACACCCCTCCTTAATCACAACTAGAGAAGTACAAATTGTGTAGAGGCTTTGGTGGAGGAACCACCTAAAAAATGTGGGCACACTACAAACTTGGTAAACACCAGAGGTTGTTGCAAAAAGGATAATTGTGGGTACCAAAGACATGGTGGACATCCAGAGGCTATAACAAGGGCCTCACAAAGTGTACAAAGGCTCTAGTACAAGGCTACATGAGGAGTTTACAAGCTTATGTTAGAAGCATTA
Organism: Lygodium microphyllum; assembly: GCF_053477565.2. Taxonomy (NCBI): domain Eukaryota; kingdom Viridiplantae; phylum Streptophyta; class Polypodiopsida; order Schizaeales; family Lygodiaceae; genus Lygodium; species Lygodium microphyllum. The sequence goes on along the minus strand of NC_141137.1, from coordinate 116,984,149 downwards.
GTGCTAGGCAATACAAGGCTAAAAAAGTCTATCAAAATAGGACTAATGAGGTTTGTCCTTCTCTTGGTGGTCTTCTTCTTCTTCTTCTTCTTCTTCTTTTGCTCCATGGTCTTCTTCTTCTTTAAGAGCAACTAGATAGGCCTTTTGGGACCTCTCCCTGGCATGACATAATCTTTCTGTGTATCCAATCCTTTTGCAGGAGTCACATATTAGTTGATATTTCTTGCCCTTGTACCTGGTACCTACATATAACATATATTTTTCTTTAAAGGTGCTTGGTTCTTCTTTGGATTTTACCTTCTTTTCTTCTTCTAGCAGAGAGGCCTTAATGTCAACCAGTTTAGGACTAGGCATGTTGATCAATGTAGTTGATACATTCTTATAGTCAGGAGGTAGGCTTTTTAACAACACACCAATACAAATATCTTCATCCATCTTGAGATCAATTCTTACAAGCCGAGTTAAAAGACTTTCCATGTAGTTTAAGTGAGTTTCAAGAGATGTGTTTGATTTCATATCTAGCTTAAAAAATTCAATTAGTAGTCCATACTTAGATGACTTTGATTGTGCACCAAACAAAGTATCTAATCTCTTCCATGTATCATTAGAGGTTTCACAGGTATCCACATAGTGGATGTAGCTATCATCCAATTCTAGCTTAATGATAGCTTGTGCTTTGTCATCATTCTTTTGCCAAGTAATTGCAAGGTCCACATCTTGAGGCTTCTTCTCCTTGCCATTGGTAATGGCCCAAAGACCCTTCTTCATCATAATGAGGTTGATGCGGGTTTGTTTACCGTGTTTACCGCAACACAGAGGAGCGGGAAAATGGAATAGAGGAGCGGGAAAATGGAAAAAAGGAAATAGCAAAAAAGGCGCAGTATAAAAGAAGGAAAAGGCGCCTTGACCAGTAACCTGACCCTGAAAAATTTAAATGTTCGAGCATGACCCCCAGAAAGTCTTAGTGTCACCCCGAGAAAGCAAAAGAGTAAAAAGCGCACCATTAAATGTGGAAGCGCTCCCGAATCCTTGTAAAAGAGTGCCAGGCTCGCTCCTATGCAAATTGTATGCATTAGTTGGGAATAGGATAAATTAGAATGGTGGGAAATGAGAAATGGGCTTAGGCCAATGGCCGGCCATGTAAAAAAGGGGATGACCGCCCAAAGAAGGGAGGGCATGTATATAAAGTTCAAAAGCAAATGAGAAGCTCATTCTTGTGTGTGGCTAAAGCTTCTTCTTCTTCTTCTCTTGTTTCTTGCCTTCTTGCTTGTGCTTGAGAAAGGGAGTGAGGGAGTGTGAGAGGGTGAGGGAGTGTGTGTGTGAGTGAGGGATCGTGGAGAAAAAGCTCTCCATCTCCTCTCTCCATCTTCTTCTCTTCTCTTCTCTTCCCTTGTCTCGCGTGTGGCTATGGAGGATGGAGCTCATGGGAGAGGGATTGAGGTTGCTTGAGCTTGCCACAAGGATCATGGAGCTACCGGTGTGCAAGAGAGAGGAGGGTACTCGATTGAGCATCAAGGTAAGCTCACTACACTTGTAAGGTAGGCATGGCGCATCGGCTATGTGAGAGGTAGCCATGGCCACTCGGCTTGAAACGCTTGATCAATAAGTGGTCCGTAGGTCTCGGGGTAGAGCTTGTAGCTCCCCTTCATTTTGGTTCTGTTGCTGGGACTGACGGAATCGAGCCTTGAGCGCCGCGCGCATCAAATCGAGCATAGGAGTAGGGCCTTTGCCTGAAACGGTGCTTGAGATAGATAGGAGATTTAGGAGGTTTAATCATTGGAACAAGTAAGTATTTTGAGTTTTTTGATGAGTGCTTGAGTAGGTAAATAGAACCCATGCTTGGTTTTGCGATTTTTTGTTAGCATTAGGTAGGATAGGATTAAGATTTGAAACTGAAATGGTAGGGTTTTTGCTATTGTAAATCTGGTTGCAATAGGAAAAATAAGGCAAAAATCGTATTTTTTAAGGGAAAAATCGCAACGGGGAAAGGCTCTGAGGTTAGAGAGTGGTTGGGCAATGCTATGTAAGGCTGGGGTAAGGGGAGAAGAACTCATTTGCATTCTGGCTTAGTTGAGAGAGAGCAAGAGAGAGTGAGAGAGCTACAGGCATAAGAGAGGAGCGGATGCCCTTCGATCACACTTTCGGGGTGCTACACGTATACAAATCTCTTCCTCGGCATGCCCTTGTGTGTATTTAACAGCCTAGAATAGCTAATCATCAACATAACACTAGATTCGTCACCATTTTCATTATCGGAAGTGTGCCGACCCCGATGCGTTCGGATGTCCGAACCCCAGAATTGGGCAGTTGGCTGCCCCGAACCTAGGGTTCGGCGTTCGGCCTTCTGGCATTCGGCCACGTGCCGTTTGGGCTTCAGGCTTCGGCCGCCCGAACAAAGGCCTTCGGGCTTCAGAGTTGGGCCTTCGGGCCATCTACCCATTCGGACCTTATCATTTGGGCTTCGGCGGTTCAGCCCCTCCGAATTCGGGATTCGGCCATTCAGTGTTCGAACGACCAAATCGGCCCACCCGAACCCGGCCATTCAGCCCAACTCAAGTTTGGCCCTCGAACTCGGCCATTCGGCCTTCGGCCCTTAGACTTGGCCATTCAGGCTTTAGCCCTCGAACCCGGCCATTCGGTTGAACGAGACATTCAAACTTCGGCGGTTCGGATGCCGATTCTGGGATTTGGACCCTGCCATTCGGGCCAATTTTGGCCAAATGCATTTTTGACATTATTTTAATAATTTAAGCCCAGACTCGCGTTACCGACACTAGTGCGACCCTATAGATGTGAGAAAATCATAGAAAACTTGGCCATGTGGCTAGGAAACCTAGCAGAGTGTGTTGTCGCAGCCTAGCCGCAACAACAGACAAGACATCAAAACCCCACATACCTGAGAGACGCAGTAGAGACCTAGATTTTAACCAGGTAGCTGTGTGTTGACCTCATACCCAGTGGCCAAGAGCTGAAGGTAGCATTGACATTGCACTTGAGTGCCGTAATCCCGCACACACAGTAGGCCACATTGGTTGTCCATTGAAAGAGCAGAAAGCCTGATTTCGCACCGAACGCACAGACACCACACTGAGTGTACATAATTTGAGGATTGGTTGTAATAACAAGGAATACACTCGAACATAATCATTCAAGGAACCCACCAATAGGAGTGAACCCCAAGACTTAGCAGACAAACAGGGTTAGGACCCAGGAGGATGTTAAGTGGACGCGAGGATCCAGAAGATGACAACATAGAGGATCGGGCGCTGCCAGAACTACTCGAACTGATCGATGGCCTTGTGGAATTGGAGACAGAAACAATGTCAGGATCAAGAGGCGATCGAGGAGAGGACCGGCTAGACCTAGGAGAATTCCCAGTCTCAGTACATGAACTAGCCCATGACTACAATTTACTTACTAGGACCGTGATCCAGGGCAGACCTATAGAAGAAGTGGTAGCAAGCCTTGAAGGAAGAGAGAAGAGCAATTAGGAGAGCGCTAGAAGGCATAATTGCCTACAACCACGAGCAAAGGGCTAGTTTTTTGAAAGCTACAGCAAGACATAGATATGTACGAGGCTAGAAGGGTGCTAGACCTAGCTGGGGCAGCCAAATATGGACCGAATGAAGAGAGGGAACGGGCAGCAGAGGTTGACATGACATTGAGCGAACTTGTAGCCAAGCGACTCATGGACAATACGTCCGTTGAGCAGAGTGCTACAGCCTAGCCACCGCATTACTCTCGGGATTGGGAGTCACGCAAGGGGCTAAAGGGCATGCTAGAATCCCTATCGTAGCAAAACAACTAGCGAAGTATGAGCCTAGCAGTGATCCATACAGCTTCATGGAGCAGTTTGAGCAAGTATGCGAAGCAAACGGTCTTACTGACCTTGCACAACGCTCTCAAGATTTTGGCATGTGCTTAGGTGATAAGGGGAGAATCTGGTATTCTAGCCTCGATGATGCAGAATGTACAAGCTTTGCTCACCTTAAGGGCCTCTTCATCAAGAGATTCTTGGAGGTAGGGTATTCTGACACCCTCATCGTCCAGTTGATGAATATCAGCCAAAGGGAGAAGGAAGACGTCAGGGACTACGTCACTCATGTGCGTAGCCTCTTCAAAAGGATCCCTGCCCAATGAATGACCTACTGAGAGGGCAGTGTCTACAGTATTCATGAAAGGAATTCAGAGTGAGGAGCTCTACAAGGCCTTGGCCAGTAACTCTACCTTGTAACGAGACGTGCTAGCTAGAGTTTTCGAAGAGGCAATACGTGTAGATGATCAGCTTAGGGAACGAAGCATGAGGACTACCAGCCGCGAGAAAGTGCAAATCAGAGGGATCCAGAGAGATCAACTATTTCAAGAGAAAAAGCAACCGCTAGTGTGCAGGAAAAGGAAAAGAGTATGAACCAAGGCCAGGAGATGGCAGAGATGAGAATGGAAATTGCACAACTGCAGGAATTGATAAGGAAGCCTGCACGATCACATGTACAATGTATATACTGTGGCGGCAATCACCTCCCAGCTGAATGCCAAGATCCTAGATCTAGGCCATGCTCAAATTGTGGTAGATTCGGGCATGATGCATTGCATTGCAGGATGCCGAGGAGATTCCCATACACACAGCAGTACAATCCTCCATACTTAGGTAATAGACCACCCAATTTCTTTGGGAGGGGAGCACAATTGGCACTCCCTACACCAAATGACTCAAGACCTGCCGTACCTAGGCTGGAGATGAACCCAATAGGTATACAAAGACCACCAGGGCCTTTTGTAACCCACCCACCGAGCGATGCTCCAGTTCACTATGTGGAAGAGGCTAGTGAAGAGGAGACATATGTCAACCCGTACATATCCTATGATGAGGAGGGCAACCCAGTCCTGATGGACTATCGACCGGTGCCGGTGATGGCATTAGGTAGAGAAAGAGGCAGAGGCTTTGGAGGGCCAAGCCAAGATCTGATCACATGCTGGACCTACAGCCATCCAGGCCACATTTCATCACGTTGCCTAGAGAAGGAACAGGCTAACAAGGACAAAGCGGATCTCCGATGCACAAAATGTGGGATCACTCACCTATTTCCTGATTGTCCTAGGCGGAAACCATCAGCTAGCTTTGCCAACGTACTGTCAGTACCTCTGGGGCTGTTTGGAGTGGAAACCTTTGATAGTGAGGGCACACCTATCCCACTATAGGTTATGACACGAGCTCAAACAAGGCAGGCAGGTATCTCCTTGCCTGGACCAAGTAACCTTGACGCAGCCTCAATAGGAAAGAAAAGCCAAAGGAGAAGGAAAAATATAACAGACGCGAAGATAACCCTTAAAACCGAGGAAGCCACGATGTTAGTGACAGGAAAGAAAGTCACGGATGCAGAGGCAGAGACCTCAGCCCAGAAGACATCTGAGCTAGGGAGTGCCAAGGTAGGGGAATATCCCCATCCCAAACGGCAACTCGAAGCTATAGCCAAAGTCAAGGAGTGGGTCAAGGATGCCCAGGAGCACCTCAAGGACGCTCAACCCATACTAGAAGATCCAATGGACGATTTTTCCAGCGTGAGCACACTAGTGTCACCCACAAAACCACAAACTAAAAGTGTATCCTTGCCATAGGGGGCAACTCAGCACAAGGCCAAAGGGGGACTTACCAGGGCAGATAGAATGCATGGCCCAGGAGTGCTAGCCTTAGGGGAAGACAAGAGCCCAGTAGTCTCCTTGCAACCTTGCTGTCCACCCCAGTAACTCTAAGCATAGAAGAACTGCTTAGGCAGAATCCTTCTTTATGGCAGGAGTTAAAAGATTTGGTGGAGGGACACACAGGACTTACAGGTGCTGATCAGCAAGATCATGATGCAGTTACGCAAATCCCAAGTCTAACTCTACACTCAACTCCTAAGTCATTGCACATCAATGCTTTCTAGGAAGGCACTGAAATGCATGCAGTCCTACCTATTCTAGCCTTAGGAGATATGATGCGAAAAGGAATTGTAGACACAGGCGCCGGTGTTAGCATACTGAGCCATGCAGTTTTAGAGGCATGGGGAAACCCTCCTGTAGAGACTGCCAAGTTCAATGTCACGTTAGCAAATGGAATGAAGGTAAGGCCATTCGAAGTCTTAAAGAACTAGCCAGTAAAGATTGCAGGTGTGCAGTTTTCCGTGAAATTCATTGTCATGAAGGGAGTGGACTACGACATCTTGCTAGGCCGACCTTGGATGAGAAACGCTCGAGCCATTGAAGATTGGGGGAATGGTTTGATATTCCTAGGGAGTAGAATTGAAGCAGTAAGGGTAGAGATGGACACTTGGAAAATGACCCCGTTGACCTAAATGCCATCTCAGCCATGCTGAAAGGCGATACTCAAACGACCAAACCCTATGGATCACTCACTAAATATATTCCTTGCCCTGAGGATGAGCGGGATTGGATGCACGTCTTGGCAACCATTGACCTACCATTCTCAGATGAGGAAGAACTATATCGGCAGGCTGCTAATGCTGCAACCATGCCAATAGAGGAGCCAACTGTGCCACTCTGCATGATGGCAGGAAGCTCACTCAACCCAAGGAAACCTGTCTCATTCCATATCCCCAGCAATAAGCTAGAGCTTCAGGAAATCGTAGAGTATTTGACAGACACACTGAAGGGAAACTTGGCTGCCAACCTAAAGCCTCTACGTGATCTCTTGACTAAGCCAGAATGGAAATGGACCAAAGTCCACGATCTGAATTTGTTATACAATTGGGCTTTAGTTACTGACGACAAGGAGACTGAAGAGGAAAGCTTAGGCGATGATGAACGGTTTGAAGAGCAAGACTCTGACGATGAGGAATATGAGGACTGCCGCTCTACAAGAGATGAAAGTGAGGAAGAGATAGATACAGTAGAGTATGACACAGGAGGGAGAACGATAGAACAAATCAAGGCAGACTCAAGACCCAGGAAGGAAATGATGAATTGGAGTGAAAAAGGAGTCATGCGGATGGAGTGCGATAGATCCTGTCTAGAACACATAGGAGCCGTGGATTACGAGCAAGCCGGAGTAGCATGACCATGGGTGATCCCAATGCTCAAGACGGATGCACCTACTGAACTACGACCCCCTGGGGAAACTCGTTCCTCGAGGGAGGGATGCGAGTTTAACTCAGAGTCGGAAGTCAGCACTGAGAGTGATCCCGAGATACCCCAACCCTCTAAGGTGAAACGTACAAAAGGGGACTTGCCAGTCCACCTAAGGCGTAGGAGATTAAAGGAGGAGGCCAGGACGCGAGTGAAGGACTTAGAAGCAGAGAGGCAAAAGAAACCGTAGGATCTACCCAAATGGTTTACAAAATTTAAAAAGGGTGACAGAGTAGTGATTCTGCTAGGTGTGAAGAGGTAGGGCCAAACTAGTGAACCGATCGAAGGACCCGCCAAAGTCAAGGAAGTCAACTTGGCTGGGGATAAGTGATAGAGGGCCGAGGATATAGTCCACTGTGCTTGCTCCCAGTTTCTGTGTGGGTGCTCCATGTGCCCCCCGTCTGATGCAATTGGCCGCGTGCTTGTGTGGGAAGCATGTGAGGGCATCCGACCCGAGCCATCTGTCGAGACCGTTGAGGATGGCCAATCCGTGTGCCCCCCCTAATGCCAGTAGGTGTTCGCCATAGTCGGTGCATTCAGCTGTGTCCTGTGATGCCCGGTTGAGTCCTATCTCCTGCGGTGCAATCTCCTTGTACATGTGGTCTTCGCTCTCGAAGAAGGGGGTCTGCCTTTGTGCTCTGCGTGCATTGAAGTCTCCAGCCAACATGACATCCCCCAAGCTGGAGTAGTGCATGATATCTTTGTATAGTGGTAGGTATGGTGACTCGCCCTTCTGTGGTGCGTATGGGGAGTGTGCTGGTGGGAAATAGCACACCGCCATGAAAGAAAAAGAGGATGCACAGAGAGTGGAAGAGGAGTCTAGAAAGGCAGAAGAGGAGAGAAAAAGAAGGGTTAAGGAGGAGGAAGAAGGAACAAGAAGATATAGAACTTGCAACTCCCCTATCTGTGGAACAACATCAATGACAAAGAAAGAAAACCCCGCCCCAGGAGGATGAGAACCCAGACACGAGCTTGAATGTGCCAGATCCCATCTCGCCGCCGGTCTTGCATAGGGCAAGGGCAAGGAGGCCATCATGCCTGTCCCTACCAGTTTTGTGCCAACTAGCCCTGCTGCTTCCATAATAACCATCCCTGCCCCAAGAACTTTGCCAAAGGCCGATGATAGCAATATGGTCACATGTCTGCATTACCTAGTGGAAAGGGAGTTAGCAAGAGTCAGGAGTGAAGAGGGCAGCCACGGCTGATGTGGAGCAAAGCCCAGAGCTTAAAAGACAGAAAACAGAAGCTACTACCACCATCGCCACCATGTCCCATCCCCCACCTCCAGCAGGCTAGTACGATGAGTACATTAAAGAGCTTCTCTTGCAGCTAGAAAAGGCCAAGGAAGGAAAGAGAACTGCCATGGAAGAGTTGGCAATAGAGCGATAATCAAGAGCCACTCTTCAGCTGGAGAAAACTAAATAGATAGTAGAGTACCAAAAGGATATTGCTATGCTAAAGGAGGAAACCAGCAATAGAGAGGCAGAAGAAGAAAAAACCCTAAAGGAATATGATGCTGCCTGAAAGGGAAGAAGAAAAATCCTAATGGATCGCCTCAATAGAGAGAGGGAGACCACTGCTCACTTCCGGCGCAAGAACGACCAGCTCACTGCAGTCAACCAGGAGGCACAAAACCAGCTTGAGAAGATCAAACATGAGACTGTAGAGCTAGAAAAGCTAAGAGAAGAGCAGGTGCAAAGAATGCAGGTACAGCTGGGTTAGCTCAGTGCACAGATCATCAATGAAGACCAGGAGCAGTCCCACCTACACCGCGAGCTCGAAGACCAAGAGCAACGACTCATGGCTATGACCCTCCATCAGGGGGAGATCCTGGAAGATATGGAGAAGAGAGCGAAGGGAACGGGCTGACCACAACAAAAGGAGGATATGAGACCTGGCACGCCGATTGGCCAAAGCAAAAGGAGATAGAGTGTTGGCTGAAAATCAGGTAGAGGCTGCCCAGCTCTCTATGATGGTCCAGCAGCACATTTTCCTCAACACACTGCTTCACTCCACCAAAACTGAAGAAAATGAGGCCAATGATCAGAAGAAGCTAGCCATTGCACGTAGAGCCCTAACAGCAGGCCTACACGTACCACTGCAACTAGGAGGCCCGCCGTAGAGCCTAGAGGAGCAAAGAAAATACCTTACACAGGTAGGCTTGACGGTGCAAGAAATTGACGAGCTTGGTTTCACAGAAGAGAAGGTGCAAGAAGAAGTGTAAGCAGAAGGGGGTGGACCAGAGTTTGATCTAGGACCTCAGGAGGAGGACTACGTCCCACCACCCTCTCCTCCACGACAAGATGAAGTGCAACCCATTGACACATTCGCTGAGGGGAAAGCAACCATGGCTAAGCGTAGAAGAGAAATGGTGGAGAAGGCAAGGAAGAAGCTGAATATTAGACCTGTCCCAAGGCAACCTGCTCCTCTTCCACCGTGCCCTGAGGACCTCCTCGCTGGATTCCATGCAAAGCTAATCATCTAGGAACAGCAAGAATGTGCCCGCAATCCCTTCGACTTGAGCTTCAAGCTTCCCACTAAACTAAATAGAGTAATGCCCATTGAAGTTGTAAATGATGTAATCACTATGGGTGCAAGGCTCAAGGATAAGTGGCTAGTGGAGCGAGAGGCCAACCCAACTGCTTGGGGAATCGAGGACCACGAATTTTGGCATGATAAAGTCTTCCAGGTGCCTAGATCGGTGGAGGGCTACAATCGCCAATCCACCTGGAGAAGACGCATTTTTGATGTCAACCTTGATGCTTGGATTGCGTTTTGTAACACCCTTTCTTCTGAGAGAAACGACACCACATTCATGCCATATCCTCGAAGGGTAGGCGTGGATTTTAATCCGTCCATCCATGGCAGGTTTTACTTTCCTATCATCTATAACGCCAATAGCACCTCCTATAAAGATGCCCTTGTATTTACCCTCCCTAATTTGTACAGTTCCATAGATAGATTCCTTAGCGAGTTCACATCATGTCCTGACCCCGCCTTCATAACAACCTATAATTATCTTAGACTAATTAGGGTCCCAATCTACCAAGAGCCTGCACCTCAAGAACGCCACCTTCCACCCCTTTACTTCGACCCTAATGCCATAGATAGCAGCACCATGACTCGCCTCATGATGCGCGCTACTCTTTTGCCATCCTTTTGTATTGCATTGCTTGAGGATATGAGCGATAGTAAATTCACACAGTGCAACCACCCTTTACTTTCCACCACCACTCTCAAGACCTTCCTCAATGTCAAGGGCTATATGTTGAGCCACAGATTCCTTAACAAAGCCCCTCGCCCTCCACCATCCCCTACCCGCCATTCAGATGACAAGGATTAAACTCCCATCATGCCCTTGTATCACATGCATCTATGTATAACCTCTTCAAAAAAAAAAAGCCATAAGGCAATAAAAGAAAAGGTGAACTGGAAAGAAGAGACAACAGCAAAGAATAGCAAAGCCAAGGGATGAATCTACTACTAAGCAAAGATAAGAGAGAGAAGACTTCACATGATGAGCTTGCAACTTCCCTTCGCCTTGTTGTGCACCACAGTTACTGCATCTAGGGTTCTCCCTAGCCCCTTCCCCACTTCACACTTAGGGCACATCAAGGGCAGGACTTTCAAACATGTCACCCTAAGATTAACACCACACCTCCAACGACACAAGAACTGGGTCCTCAAGTGTGGGACATTACCAAGGGCTTGCCCAAGGTTAGACCCATCTCCCAGTTCCACTACCACGGGCACCATGCACTACACAGTGAGGCAGACACACCCCTTAGGGAGTGCACAACTTTTCTTGCAGGTTATGTTCGTGTTTCAAGAACTAGCTACTCGTCTAAAGAAGATCATCCACGGCATCCTTTAATGACCAAAACTTTTTCCATGTGTCGGACATGATACCATTGCTGCTGTTTCAGGAGCTTTTCTACATTGGATTGGACGGACCAACATGCTTCATGTCACCAACCATTTGCCTGCTGATGGCTACCATGACTGAACCAAATCAAGAAAAATGAGTACTCAGTAATAGATCTGCCATTGGCATAGATTTTGGAACCTCATCTTCCAAAGATGCATGCCTAACGCCTCAAGATCTACGGATCACTTATTGATTCCACAATCCTGAAGATTTTCAATGCAAGGTTGAAGATCTTCAATGAAGCACTGAAGATCTTGAAATCACAGACAAAGCTCTTCAAATAAAAGACAAAGATCTTCAAATCAAAGACACAGATCTTCAATGTGAAGACAAAGCATATCTTTGTCAAGGCAGAGTTCGGGGGGGCTTCTCCATGATAAATCCCTCCAACACCATCCTCCTAAGGGATTGCTTATTGATCAAGAGTTTCTGATGCTCAAGGGATGACTGGTTACATATTTTGCACCAGCCAACTGGAACCCCTATCGCAGAATGGAAGCCACAATTGTGTGAGAAATGCCGAGCATCTTCATGAAGCCTAAAGCACATAGGAATCTCTCCTGGTCATCGTCATTAAACTCCATCACCTCTCATTCACACCCTCACCTTTGAATCAATGTCATCTACCCACCAATTCCACTTAGCAGCAGACCCAACTATCCCACTACTTTCCACCGCAGTGCCATGGGACTGGCACTTGGCTAGGACGGGGGTAATGTTTACCGTGTTTACCGCATCACAGAGGAGTGGGAAAATGGAGTAGAGGAGCGGGAAAATGGAAAAAAGGAAATAGCAAAAAAGGTGTAGGATAAAAGAAGAAAAAGGGGCCATGACTGGTAACCAGACCCTGAAAAATTTAAATGTTCGGGGAAGACCCCCAGAAAGTCTCAGTGTCGCCCCGAGAAAGCAAAGGAGTAAAAAGCACACCATTAAATGTGGAAGCACTCCCGAATCCTTGTAAAAGAGTGCCAGGCTCACTCCTGTGCAAATTGTATGCATTAGTTGGGAATAGGATAAATTAGAATGGTGGGAAATGAGAAATGGGCTTAGGCCAATGGCCGGCAATGTAAAAAAGGGGATGACCGCCCAAAGAAGGGAGGGCATGTATATAAAGTTCAAAAGTGAATGAGAAGCTCATTCTTGTGTGTGGCTAAATCTTCTTCTTCTTCTTCTCTTGTTTCTTGCCTTCTTGCTTGTGCTTGAGAAAGGGAGTGAGGGAGTGTGAGAGGGTGAGGGAGTGAGTGTGTGAGAGTGAGGGATCATGGAGAAGAAGCTCTCCATCTCCTCTCTCCATCTTCTTCTCTTCTCTTCTCTTCCCTTGTCTCACGTGTGGCTATGGAGGATGGAGCTCATGGGAGAGGGATTGAGGTTTCTTGAGCTTGCCACAAGGATCGTGGAGCTACCGGTGTGCAAGAGAGAGGAGGGTACTCGTTTGAGCATCAAGGTAAGCTCACTACACTCATAAGGTAGGCATGGTGCATCGGCTATGTGAGAGGTAGCCATGGCCGCTCAGCTTGAAACACTTGATCAATAAGCGGTCCGTAGGTCTCGAGGTAGAGGTTGTAGCTCCCCTTCAGAGTTTTCCAGGTGTGGAACCTGACCCCTTTGAACCAAATAGTCAGAGAGTCTTTGCCCATGCTGGAGTAGCAAATCAACACCAAAACACTTAGATTTGAGTAGCAGAAGGTTTAATTTTGTCAAGAGACACAAGGAATGTAGTGTCAAATAACACTTGATAAGTATCAGTAGATACTATGCTTTTTGACACTTGATTTTGATGCTTTGATGCTTGGATTTCTCCCCTCCTTTTTTTGATTTGATGGGAAATGCTTGTTGAAAATAGCTTCAAAATTGTGTCACTTGATTGAGGTTGATGAGTAACCAAGTTGACTTGTAGTGTGTTGAAAAACACAAGCAATGGTAGCATAAAATTTCACTATGCTTGATGCTTGTGCTTTAGTGAACGCTTCAAATCTTCAAAAGCTTTCCAAGGATTGCTTATTGGATATTGAAATCTTGCTGGAAACTTCAATTCTTAGTGGATGCCAAGAGAGAGAAAATGAAGGAAAGTTGAAGTTTCAAGTAAGTTGGCTATGGAGTTTTAGGGTTTGCAGGACGAGAGGGGCCTGGTTTTTCTCTCTGTGTGGCTCACACAATGAACCATTTGGGACAAGCCGTAGGTGATGGGCTTTCATTGGCCTATGCAAATCGTCAGCATTGTTGCACATGCAGGTGGAATCATCAGTACGAATAAGAAGGGCACAATTTGGATAATTACCACATTTTTAAGCAATGATGGCATATACTTCACCAATGTTAGCAATTGAAGTGCCACAAAGAAGATTTGGAAGCATGAACAATTCTCCAAAAGGAAGCTTAATGAGATATGGCTTGTAGAGTGAGATATGAAAGCTCCAAGCAAGGTAGATATAGGCTCTGGCTATGGTTGCCACAAGGTGGAAGTTGAAGATGAAGTTTTGAGCTGCCACTGAGTTGAACTGAGGTTGAGAGAGACTGAGAGAGTAAAGAGAGGAGTTTATTTGAGCTTAGGCCATGCCCGACTAGGCTCTAATACCATGTTAAAATGTTAGATCTAGAGCATGGCTATGGAGGTTGAAAGGAAGATTGAGCTCATAAGGTAACAAACATCAAGACCAAATGTCACACAAATGAATTAGATTCCATGGAAGCTTGGACTCATAAACACAATCTTGTGTAGTGGATTGATAAATCAATTTGCCATTCTTAGACAATGAGGAGGAATACGAGCCACCTACTAAGACAATCGATAAGCCCACGGATAATAAGCCCTCAGTACCTTTATGCACATGATGGCTAGAAGCTCTTGTAGCTGGCCCAAGGATCTCATGGATGACACAAGTGGAAATGGAACAAGGTACATGATTTGAACCTAATGTACAATTAGGCCTATGTCATAGATAAGAAGAAAGGGGAGTGTAGAAACCTAGGAGATGATGAGTAGTCAGACAAGGATAGTTTAAATGAAAAGTACGAGGACTGCTCTTTCTTCATTGAGAAGAGAGCAAAGAAGAGATTAACACGACAGAGTATGACACTAATGGATATGAGATTGAGCAAATATGAGTAGATTCCAAGATGTAGAAAGAGAGTACCTTTAGAATTGAGAGAGGAATCATGCGAATGGAGTGTGAGTGTATGTGGTTGGAGCACATAGGAGCGATTGACTATGAACGGGTAGGGCTCACCAAGTGCCTGAACATTACTTAGAACGGAATCACTTTCAGAGCTATGACCACTAGAAGAGACTCCCTCTTCTAGTGAAGATGGAGAGTTTGAATCTGAGTTAGAAGTAAGCTCAAATAATGACCCTGAAATACCTCGACTGCCTAAGACCAAACACACCAAGGGGGACCTGCCAGTCCACCTAAGGCGCAGACTAAGAAAGAAAGAGAAAATCTAGGGAGTCAAACACTGAGGAGCAAAAAAAAATGCAAGATCAACCCAAGCGATTCATGAAATTTAAGAAAAGTGATAGAGTAGTGATCTTCTTAAGGCCAAGAGGCAAGGACAAGTGAACAAACCCACAAAAGGGCATGCCAAGGTCAAATAGGTCAACCTGGTTGGGGAAGGGGAGAAGCCCCGACCTATCTTCATAGCTGATGATGTGACCAAGCAGGAAGAAGTAGATCTCATTGCGTTGCTACGAGAGTACATAGATGCATTCACTTGGTGAGCTGAAAGGAGTAGATTCAAGTGTAGTGACTCAAACATTCCCATGACACTAGATGCAATGTTGGTCAAGCAACAACCATACCCTATGAATCCCAAGCATGCTCATGTAGTCAAGGAGGAGATAGACAAGATGTTAAGAGTGGGATTCATATATGAAATTGAGCACACGGACTGGGTTTCTCCCATTGTAATCTTCCTAAAGAAGAATGGAAAAATCAGTGTGCATTAATTATAGGAAAGTCAATGTTACTATGAAGAAAGACAACTATCCACTACCGTACACTGAGCATATGCTCTCAAGAGAGTGGCTGGCAAAGAAGCCTACAATTTCTTAGATGACTTCTCGGGTTATAATCAGGTGCAAGTCCACCCCGATGATGATAGGCACAAGATCACATTCGCTATCAACGAATGTGGTGTCTTTGCCTACATAGTCATGCCTTCTGGGCTAACAAATGCACTAGCCACATTCCAATGGCTCATGTGTGCCATCTTCAAGGACATTCTTAGGCGAGAGTTAGAAGTGTTCATTGAGGATCTATGTGTTCACTCGAGTTGGAGGGAACACCTAGACAAACTCCACACAATCTTTGAATGATGCAGATTGTATCACCTCAAGTGCCAATTCTGGGAGAGACAAAAATGCATCCTAGGGCATGTGGTGTCCAAGAATGGCATTGCCACACCGACTTCTCAAAAGTCAAGGTTATTGTCAACCTTCCATTGCCAACCAACTACAAGGGAGTTCAGTGCTTCCTAGGACATATGGGATACTATCAATGATTCGTGTTGAACTATGCATTAATTGCTAGAACACTCTACAAACTGCTGATAATATTTGAATGGACTGAGGAATACCAACATGCATATGAAGATTTGAAAAAGGCTATGACAATTGCATCCATTTTGCAAGCACCAGATTGGACCATCACCTTTCACATACAGATTGATGCCTCAAAGTTTGCCGTGGGAGCTATTTTGTGTCAGCCCTGGAGAAAACAACTTAGATTATCATGTGAGTTTTGCTAGCAAAGAGCTCATGCATACTAAAATGAACTATTCCACAATTGAGAGGAAGGGTTTGATCGTGGTGTTTGCCGTAAAGAAATTTTGACATTATCTTCTGGCTACGCCTTTCACCTTCTTTGTTGACCATCAAGCCTTGCTTTATCCTATGAATAAACCTTGCAGTATGGGACATATTGCTCAATGTTTACTTCTATTTTTATAATTCAACCCTCTGTGGTTGGTGGTTGTACAAAAAGTGAAGTAGCACTACATGGTTGATCACATGTCTCGCATACCCACCCCGGAGAAATCGTTGGGACAGGGTATAGTAGATGAATTACTAGATGTGCATCTTTTCAATCTGTATAGCAAAAAGGACTTGTTTAGAACCAACTTGATGCCATACTAGGTGGATGACATAGTCCAAGTACTAGAGCATGGACTACCCGAACGACTTATCAAGACGGCTTGACTTAGGCAACTTATCCCGAAGATACAACCCTATTAGTTGATAGCCCGTCAGCTCTATAGGTTAGGACAAGATGGCTTACTACAAAAATGTGTCTGCGAACATGAGAAGCATGGTGTACTTGCAGAGGCACATGGAAAAATCGCTACAATGAAGACACGACATCATGCAAGGTGCTCTAGTCTCAACTGTGGTGGACCACACTTTTTTGTAATGCAGCACGATTCGTGAAGCACTGTGATGAGTGCCAATAGGCCAAGGTCCCTGTTTGCAAGGATAAGATGGAGCTCACCCCAATCATCACAAGATAGCCATTTGAAAAATGGGGGATTGACTTCATTGGACCGATTAGTCCTGCAACACAATATTTACATGCCAAATACATCATAGTTGCTATAGACTATCTCACAAAGTGGAAAAAAGTACAAGCCACTAGGAAAAAAGACGCTTGAACCACGACCAAGTTGCAAGTAATCGCATGATTCGACTGTCCCATTAAACTAGTCCACGATCAAGGCACTCACTTCATCAACAAAGTGATTGCCCACCTCTTGTCTACCCTCCTGATCATCCATAGGAAATCTTCACCCCACTACCCTTAAGCTAACGGCTAGGCTGAATCCACAAATAAGATCATAGTGAATGTCTTAACCAAGGTAGTTTCTGCTTCTCTCAGGACTCAGATAACAAGCTAATGGCAGCTTTATGGGCCTATCAAATAGCCTATAAAATGGCTTTGGGGGGTAGATCCCTTTAAGCTGACCTACGAAACTGAAGCCATTATACCAATAGAAATCTTTGTCCCTAGCCTAAGAGTGGCCATCCAAGAGAGATGGGATGGAAAAGAGACATGGGTAGAACACCTAGTTGAGCTAGAACACCTATCAGAGGCTTGACTTCTAGCCACCATGCATTGATTTACAAAAAGGCACGACGTAAGAGTTGGTTTAACAAGCACGTCAAGTAGCGAGACTTCCACCCGGGCAACCTAGTGTTGTTATACTCAATGAAAGGACATAAATAGAAGATAAAGTTAAGGGGATTAGGGCCTTTCAGATTCCACACCATCAGTAGAGAACTAGCAATGTAGAGCTTTAGACCCTACACAGTGAGGGCATCGGCTCCTTCAATGATAGCCGTATAAGGAAGTAGTACCCCCCCAAGGATCCATCACATGAGCCTTCGATGCTAGAGTCCCCTATGAATGTACGAGTTACCACAATCACAGAGATTGAGGATGACGACGAGGAAGTAGTAGCACATGCTTACCTATGCATAATGATCACTGCTCAATAGACACATACCTTTGATGCCTTGATTGATGATGGAGCCGACTTTAATATCTTAAGTTAGGATCATTGGACTCTAATTGGTCAACTACAACTACAACCCATGAACGCTAAACTCAACCCATTTGGGGGTCAATCATATGTGCTTTTGGGAAAGTGTAAACTCATAGTCTCTATTGATTCTGAGAGCATACCCATGGTCTTTTATGTATTGCCAAATACAAAGGATGCTGGTAAGGAATCACTATTAGGATGTGCAATTAAGAAGCAAACATATTGCAATGTTGATTACGAGTCTGTAATATTTCCATGCAATAAAAGTTAGTTGGCTAATTCGAAAGTTAGTTAGTCAGTTAGTAACTTAGTAATATTACTAACTAAAGACTAACTAAGGTAAAAACTAACTAACGTTAATAGCTAATAATTTTTATTTATTTAAAAATATTTAAAAAACCAAGAGTCATAAATTCGATATTTTTCTCGGATTGACAAGGATCGTAGCCACCCTTCACGGAAGTTACAATGTGAACGAGACTTATGAGCTATATTAATCACTAGTATTAATGTGTATAGTTTGGATGGTCCAAAAATATTAGATTTTTGGGCAAAAAAAACTAGTATATTTTAGATATTATCCTAAAAAGATAGAACTTAAAGTCATTTAAAAGAAAAGACAAGTGATGTTTTAGTTAATTTTGGGGATTTTATAAAAAGAAAAATAAAGAAAAGTGACTGGCGAAATCGCGTGCACCGCAATCACAGTCTACAAGCAGTAAACAACACTTCGAATAGAGAAAAGAAGGAGTGAACTGAGAGCTTTCTAACCAAGTGTCTTGAAGTTTTATCCCCCTTTTGGGGCTAATGCAACCATCAAATTTATGATCTGAGCATCAGATCAATGAGTCTTCCAAGAGCCCCTCCACTCTTGTTCTCAGCCTTATCCCCTCCTCTCTAATTCGTTATAAATATGAGGCATGGGGAGGCACAAGGGAGCATAAGGAGGCCCCAAAAGGCTGCGAGCGAGAGGTAGAGAGAAGGATACCCCTCCGAGAGAGAGAGAGAGAGAGAGAGAGAGAGAGAGAGAGAGAGAGAGAGAGAGAGAGAGAGAGAGAGAGAGAGAGAGAGAGAGAGAGAGAGAGAGAGAGAGAGAGAGAGAAGGGTTACCCCGAGAGGCTGCCCAATTTCTTCTATCTCGATCCTCGACTTAGCTATCTTCTCTTACTCCCTCCCATCTCAAATCTATTCTGCCTTCTTAATCTCTTGAGTTTATTTGCGGAAGATGGCCTCCAAGTGAAGAATGTTGCGTGCAGATGGCAATCCTACAACGAGCAACGAAGCTTCATGCAAAGGCATCACTGTCAATCCAACTGTGGTTCCGATCATAAGTAATGTATTTCTAAATGGATAGATGCTTGTTTTGATTCTCTTATGAGATATGCTAGGCTCCATACTATGATGCTCGACTATAGGTCATCAAAAGTGATAAATTTCATCTCACATATTCAAAAGATCAAGCTTGCAAAGTGCATGTATCAAGGGAAGTTAATTGCACCTAGTTGCATATGGCTTGTTCGTTGATAGATCAATTATGTGGAGGAATCGGTCAAGGGTTATGAATGGCATAATCATGTCATTACAAATTGTGCATGCAAGTATTAAGTAAATTTTGCGTAGAATCGCTCTTTGATCCCAAAAGGGAGAGAAAATATGTGATGGAATTATTATCGCGTCTATTCTTGTATTGTTTGGAAAAAATACAATTAGTTTTGTTGGTTGATTGAAAAACACCCTAAATGTTGCTCTTTCAATCAATTGATTGTTGCATTGTGATTTGGATAAATATTCCAAGGCTTGTGTTGATGGCAAATGCACGGCATGGGTATGTTGAAAAAATTTGAACTTCAAAATAGCCAATATTTACATCTCGAAAAGGTACTTCCATCTACGGGGGAACCAGACCAGAAGAGGCTCTTGGCTGGAGTTGCCATGGGAATAAAGGGATGTTTTCCTAGAAGATGATATTAGGGTTGATTTCCTTGATTGTGCTTGATTCTTAAATGGATTAATTAAAAAAGGGTATTTTGCATGCGTGGATCATCTCCAAGATTGCACTACGGATTACCTTGAGAGGGCACTGTTCGATTCATAGGTCGATGGTTGAGTGGTAAAAAGGTCAACCACGGAAAGTGTGTCTCACTCCTAGGTCACTTGGGGTCAGTGGAGCTCTAAACACCCCTTGCCGAGTCTAGAATGGAGTTGTAGACTACCGTGAGACCAACGTCTGGAGGTGTTGGAAGATCCTATTCTAGATAAATGATAGAAATTTTGGTGCCTTGTGATTTGGACCAGGTACTTCTGTTGGATAGAAGGGATACATAATTCTCCTGTATGGGCAGGAGACAAAGATTAACTTAAAGATAAGTTAAGGAACTTGTTTGTCAAAAGGATTACTTGTTTTGTTTTCGTGTCTGTGCTGTAAATTACAGGAACAAAGCATGTTCCCTAAAAGGCTTAATTAATGAAGCTAGTTTTAAATGTCACACACAAATGTGGTAGGACCTAATTAGAAAACTAAAGCTATTCAGGGAAGCAGGTGGACAGAATCCTCGACGGGTCTGTCCTATGGCAGGGTGGTCCTAGAGAACTGGGAGGCTTCTCACAAGGATTTATTGCCAGGTTGACTTTAGGTATTGTTAAGTTAGAGCCCGATTCATGCCATTTTAGGGGACCAGAATGGGACTATACCCTACGGGTAGAGAGGTTGAGCGGTGCATCCCGCTCATTTTCCATTCTCTTTGAACCAAGTGCGATATGGAACTACTTCGGTTTGGGTATCTCTGCATGAAGTAGGATGTCCAAAACCCGACACTAGAATGCCGTTAGGAGACCTTGACAACTAAGAACCCATATTTCAAGTCAAAACTAGTGGGTTCGGTCACGAACATTCTGTTGCAAGGCGGACTCGAAAACCCTAGGCGAAAAACCCCAGAACATTCCATGGGAGTGCCGGGCAGTGACGCTTAGATTTGCTTCTTGATGGACTGCTAAAACGTGTGTTGATAGCCGATAAGCAGGCATGTTACAGAGTCACAACGCATTCACCTTGCCATCGACAATGTACGCATATTGACAGCTTTTAATAAGGGCAACACAGCCACACCAAAGCTCACAAAGCCACCGATAGAGAAATCTACAACCAAGTCTAAGAAGGGACCCCCCACAACCCACCAAGCTTCAACGCTAGCACGTGACAGAGAGTGCAACAAAATTCAATGAGTCCAAATTCAAATGGGTACCTAAACATTGAGGATCACTAGCTAGAAATAAGTAGATACAATCTTGCGATGCTAAAGACTCATACTCAAGACCTAGGATGCAAAAAAGGCACTATAGGCATTGATGCATGGTCAAGTCGTGATGGATTCCCAAAACCTATTGCAAGCACAAGGCTATTATGAGGAAAATACCTAGATATGGGTGTCTAAAGCCAAGACTGCCAAGGGTACTACTCTAGTGTAACCCTCAAACTTATCTAAATAGGATAGCACAACAGTTACAGAGCTAAAGCCACAAAAATCTCAACCTACGAAGCCTATAGAGCTCAAACCCACTAAGCCTATAGAGCCTCAACAAGTCTATCAATCGAACATACAGCTTGCTGCTCCCAAACCACCTAAACCTAGCACTGTTAGCATTTCAAGAGCCTCACAAGCATCTGGTAGCATAACAACAACATCACAAACAATGCCTTATCACAGAAGAATCTAAAACAACCCCTTCAAATCCATAGAAGTTGCACACCTCAGATGTTGAGCTATCTAGCCCAGTCAAACCCCAACCTCCTATAGGCCTTAAACCCTCTTATGAGTGTCAATCTATCCTTACCTTGGCCTCGGACTTAGCTCAAAATACGAGGGATGACTTGGTCACTTGCATTTGACGCTTAGATGCTACATTCGCCATGCTTGCTAAAAGTTATGACCAATTAGACTTAGGTCTTTTAGATGGAGCCTTTAGCAAACTGAAGTGCATACGCTACCTTGCTCTTGGGATAAACCTAAATTCATATTCATTAAGGCTCCCATGGTAGCTGAAGAGTTAATCAACAATGAAATCTCCTACAAGCAAGCATGCAAATGATGACTCATCACATCTTATGGCATGCACATGATCGTTGCCATGACCCAAGAAATTGAAGATTTGAAAGCTTTAATCAACGCTAAGTCTATATTCTTGTGTAAATGGTATGCTCTCTGACTCGAATGGGAACAAGAGGGCTACCACATCATGACCAATGCCAAGTAAAGACATGCAATCAAAACATTAGAGTATGATGCGGCTCCTACCTCATTCTGAGTCTTAGCCATCACTTGCAGTCAAACCTTAGATGATTATGAACTCACCCATCCCTACCTAGACTGTGTCCTGATTGAGAAAGAACTACATATTGGTAGCTGGATTGCCTCTAGTGACTTTCTAATAGATGTCTTGACATACATAACACGCGTTGGCATTTGACCTTTTGACATGGACTACCACACCTACTTGGGATACAACCCGCAATTCTACACTTGGCTTATGCAAGAGTAAAGCATTGTGAATGAATGCTAATTGCCCTTAACCCTTCACGCTCTAATCCTAGGAAGGATTCTTCTCATTTCCAAGGGGGGAGTAAGGTGGAAAAACATACTTTAAGGAAAAGTTAAAAAGCATACTTTAAAAGCATTTTTATGGTTTTTAATGGAATTTTGTGGATTACTTGAAAAAGTTTTCTCTTTGTACTTAAGTATTTCATGTTTCTATAAGTGCACAATCATTCTCTACTCATCTTCATCCAAGGAATTATCTTAGAAAAACTAATGGTGAGTTGTGGTATTATGACAAGGACCCACAATGACAGGTTAGGAGAAAAGCAGTAAACTTCCATTCTCAGAAAGGGAACAAGTTGTAAAAGATGTGGGATCTGGAGCATGGTAGATGTGGAAGCTATGGAGGTTGGAAGAGAAAGAGTAAGTTCATGAAGACACTGACATGATTGATTATTACACAAGTGAATTAGGTTCCAAGATGGAAGCTTGGACTCATAAACACAATCTTGTGTATCAATTGACAATGACATAGAGAATTTACTGAAGGACAAAAGTACTATGACATTGCATTAGAAAAGAGAGCAAGTACAATGCTTTATAGGAAACTGGATGGTAGCACTTCTCCTACTGTGCATATGGGATTCTAGTCCTAAGCCCTCACTGCTCCTTACAAAGAGATTGAAGTAGTTGTGATTGCAAACATCTCAACACCCCTCATCAATCACAACCTAAAGTACAAAGCATATAGAGGCTTTAGTGAAAGCAACACCTACAAAGTGTGGGCACACCAAAAAAATGACAAAACACTAGAGGCTGTATCGCAGAAAAGGCTAAATGTGGGTACTACAAATATGATGGACATCCAGAGGCTATAACAAGGGCCTCAAAAGGTGTACAGAGCTATAGTACAAGGCTAAATGAGGAATTTACAAGTTTATGTCCGAAGAATTAGGGCTACGCAGTACAAGGTTAAAAAGAGTCTATTCGAATAGAAGGACTGATGACGTTTTGGTGGTCTTCTTCTTCTTCTTCTTCTTCTATTTCTTCATGTTCTTCATAGGCATTTTGGGACCTCTTTTTGGCGTAGCAACACTTTTCGGTGTGTTCGATCCTTTTGCAGAAGTCACAGAAAAGCTGATCCTTCTTGCCTTTGTACATGTTGCGAACATATAATGCTTGTTCATCTCTAGAGGTGCTTGGTTCTTCCTTAGTTTTTAGCTTCTTTTCCTCCTCTAACAATGATTCCTGGATATCAACAAGCTCAGGGTTTGGCATATTGATTAGAGTTGTTGACACATTATTATATTCAGGAGGTAAACTTTTGAGCAAAACACCAATGAAAACATCTTCTTCCATTTTAATGTTGATTCCTGCAAGCTGGGTTAGAAGTCCTTCCATGCAATTTAGATGTGTGGCAAGTGATGTGTTGGACTTCATTTCAAGCCTGAAAAATTCAATCAAGAGACCATACTTTGATGACTTAGACTATGCACCAAACAAAGCATCAAGTCTCTTCCATGTATCCTATGAAGTATCATAGTTATCCACATGGTGGATATAGCTATTGTCTAGCTCCAGTTTGATAATGGCCTGAGCCTTATCACCATTCTTTTGCCAAGTGATTGCAAGGTCCGCATCATGAGTCTTCTTTTCTTTATCATGATGAGTTTGATGCAGGTTTGCTAGGTGTGAAACCTGACTCCTTTGAAGCGAGTTGTTGGAGAGTCTTTTCCCATGTTGGATTTGTAGGGACATCAATAAATCAACTCCAAAATTCTCAAATTTTATCAATACAAGAGCATATTACAGTGTTTGAAGAGACCTCGGGGGGTCCACTAGGGTTTACCATATAGTACCATGTGAGTGTAAGGGAGGGGGGTTATTTAAGGAAAGGAAGATACATTTTATAAGGTAAGGTCCCATAAATAGGGGGTAGATAAGGGGTATTTTCATATATTTCTTGCACGCTAGTGACGTCTCCTTATTACTACTAATGAATCCCCTGTGCAAGAGACACAAGTAATGACAATGTGAAAACACACTATGTAAAGATTATGTCTGAGTTGATGGCAAACTTGAATCTTCTTAGTTCGAGGTCAAGAGACACAAGTAATGACAGTGTGAAAACACACTATGTAAAGACAGAGTCTGAGTTGATGTCAAACTTGAATCTTCTTAGTTCGGGGTCGTCAATCCTTCTTCAATATTTCTACGTCCTTCCCCTTCTTGATTTGATGCTAGGACAATAGATTAGAGTGGCAATGGGTTACTCGAGGTCGTAGACTGCAGGTGTAGCTTCAGTAGTATGAACGACAGCAGGTGCATTTTGGGCAGCGACCACAAATTTTGGCAATGTTGAGATTTGGAGTGGCCAATGTCAAGGTGTTATGCGATAGGAAGATTTTCCCTAAGAAAAGGCACAACTCTCTAGAAGGAAGCTTCCAAAAATATGACCTCTATGATGAGATATGAAAGCTCCAAGTACATCAGGTTCTGTCTGACAATGGCTGCCACAAGGTGACTATGAGATTCAAGTGAGGGAATGGGGGTCATACACTCAAATTGAGCTAGACTGAGATGAAGAGGAGCTGAGAGGAGTGAAAGGAGAGCTGGGCCATGCTTAGCTAAGTTTTGATACCATGTAAAAGATGTGGAATCTAGAGCATGGCAGATGCAAAAGCTAGGGAGGTTGGAAGAGAAAGAGTGAGTTCATGAAGACACTGACATGATTGATTGTTACAGAAGTGAATTAGGTTCCAAGATGGAAGCTTGGACTCACAATCTTGTGTATCGACTGACAATGACACAGAGACTTTACTGAAGGACAAAAGTACTATGACATTGCATTAGAAAAGAGAGCAAGTACAATGATTTATAGGAAACTGGAAGTAGCACTTCTCCTATTGTGCATATGGGATTCTAGTCCTGAGCCCTCAGTGCTCCTGACAAAGAGACTAAAGTAGGTGTGATTGCAAACATCTCAACACAAGCAAAGTATGAGATGTCAGTAGAGACAAGGGCCTTCAACTAGTTTAGGTTTAGGCACGTCCTAAACTTGGAAGATCTAGCCATGAAAGAATAGGCCGTGAAACAGATTTGGAACAATGCAATTTGCAGAAGTATGTGGAGAAAGTCGGGCAAGCAATGGACTATGAAAATTGTGTGGAATTACTTCGAACCTTTAATAGGAATCGAGGCACTATAACTATGCAACAATAAGAGAAAACTTGCCAGGTGAAGGTTGAGCTGAGGCCTGAGTTAGTGGAGAGAGCGTTGGGCCTCGCCAACAAAGTCAAGAGACGACCCAAAAGGGATGTGTATAATATGCTAGGAATGGACAAGATTCTAGTCTACACCAATGATGGCATTAGCCTCATCAACATCCTAGATTCGAAAGGCTTGTGTGCAATTCTTGGTGGAGAGGGCATAGGAGATAGCCCTGTATGTGAGTGCACGAACCTAGTGACTGGACTTAAGAGACCGGTAGTTGTAGATGCCAAGTTGAGAAAAGACCCCAAAAGGCAAAAGATAGAGGCCTCTACCATATCCATCCCCATGTCCATGCCACCTTCCATAGGCTATGGAAAGTACATCAAAGAGATTCTTGCATAACTAGAAAAAGCAAAGAAGGATAAGAAGATAACATCAGTCGAGTTGGAGACTAAGAAGGAGACACTAGCATCTTGCCAACTCGCGAGCACACCAAGTGGTAGGCTATCAAAAAGAGATAAGTGGGATGAAGGTAGAGCTCAAGGAAAAAGCAAGAGAAGAAGACAAGTGGAGAAAAGGGCTTGAGGAAGAGCATTAGAAGTTGATCGACCTACAAACACATCACAAACTTCTCATTGTGCAAAATGAGGAGCTGATAGGGTGGATGGACCAAATCCAAGAAGCCATGGATCGCTCGTAGCAGAAGAAGAAGAAGCAAAAGCTCAAAAAGGAGAAGAGCATCAAAGATAGATGGATGAAATGATAGGTAGGCTACTGATGGAGATGGAAGAGCAAGGGAGATTAGAGAGAGATTGAATGCTTAAAGAAGAAGGAGAAAATAATCAAAAAGTGGAAAGGGCAAGAACCAACCATAGTGGCCTTAGCTCAAAGACAGAATAAAAACTTAGAGGAAATGAAACAGAGAGTCGACGAATGGATGACGAAAAGTGAAAGAAGAGTAGAAGACTTGGTGAGCCCCCTAGCCCTTGCAGAAGGGAACAAAGTGTTATCAGAAAGTAAGGCAAATGCCACACATACAAGATTGGAAGCCCAACAACGTGCGTTCCTCAACACTATCTTGGATGTCACACAATCAGAAGAGGAGGAGGCCGTTGAGACACTAAAGAAAAAGCAGGAGATCTCGCCTACAGAGCCATAAGGCATGGGCTGTGTGCTCAACCATAAGGAGAAGGGACTAGCCTAAGCCACCAAGGTCAAAGAAATTATTTGCTAGGGGTAGGGCTAACAGTCAAAGATGTGGACTTTCTAGGCTTCAATAAAGGAGAACCACAAGAGCCTATGAGAGAAGATGAAATGCAGAGGCCACTTCCAAAAGTAGGGCTATAATTCAAAATGGGGCAGCCAAACGAGGAGCTAGTCCTGCAACCTCCCTTTCCACAACCAGAAACATAGCAAGATATGGACATCACTAAAAAGAGGAAATTAGAAATCAAGAAAAAGAGAATGAGGATGTTGAAGTAGGCAAGGTGAAGATTAAAGGCCCAACCAATAGTAGCCCCAAAAAGGCTTATTCCACCATGCACAGATTTTTTCCCAGTGATTTGGAATGTGGAGCTTATAGTGTGGGAGTAGAAAGAGAATGGCCACCAACCCTTCAAATTCACCTTCAAATTCCCCTCTATGTTATGTAGAGTAATATCAACCAAAGTGGTGGAGGAGGTGATAAGTGTTGGAGGAAGGCTCAACAATAGGTGGAACTAAGAGATGGAGAGGAATCCACCAATGCAGTGGGGAATGGAAGTGCCTGATTATTGGGAAAACAAAGTCATGGAGGTGCCTACTAAGACATTGAAAGGCTATGAGTCCTAACCAAAGTGGAGGAAGAGAATCTAGGACAACAACATGGATTCTTGGATGGCGTTTGCAACACACTACCCTTTGAGAGAAACAACCCCATCTACATGCCATATCCGAGAAGGGTAGGAGTGGACTTCAACCTTGACATCCACGAGATAGAGATGATTTTCCAAAGATATACAATGCAAATGCCACCAAGTTGGAGGATGCATTGACCTTCTTTGAAAATGACTTATGGGACTCAATTGTCCGTTTTCTTAACGAGTTCACTTATTTCTCAAATCCCACCTTTATCACTACATGTAACTATCTTAGAATACTTAGGGTACTACTTAAATAGGGCCCCATACCACAGGAATACTGCCTCCCACCCCCTATTTTTTGATCTTAATCCGACATAGATATCTATGCCATGGCAAGATTGATGATGCAAGATGCCCTATTACCATTCTTTTGCATGGCCCTCTTAGAGGACAGGACTGGCATCCGCTTCACTAGGTGCAACCACCCATTTTTATCCACAACTCCTCTCCAACTTAGAATGAACCTAAAGGGATATATGCAAGGAAAAAACTTCCTTAGCAAGTCCCTTAAGCCCCCAACTTCTTCTCATGACCATGATGAAGAAATTAGTTCTTCGTTACTTCCAAAAAAAAAGAGTGAAAAGAAAAGAAAGGAAAAGAGTAAGAAAATAGAGAAAAAAATCACAGGAGAAAGCAAGAAACTCATTATATGAGCACCACACTCACTGCACCTAGGGGTCCTCAAGCTAGGTGCATCCAGCGGCCTTGGTCATTGGCCAGCTCTGTCTCTAATCCCCTATCCCCTTTCTGATTCCCCACTTTGTGCTTAGGGCACATCAAAGGCAAGACATACGTAGGGAGGTCACACTCGCCCATGGCTACCTGTCTTTCTAAGTTCCAACCATTGCATCTCCCTTATGCACAAATTAGGTCCTCAAGTGTGGGAGAACATCCAAGCTTGCTTGTGGTTCATCAATCTAGATCCAAGTTCCACTAGCACGAGCACATTACACTGCATAGTAGTAAGGTAGACATACCCCCTAGTAGGCAGTGCACTTTTCTTTCCCTTTCAGGTAAAGACGAAGGTGACTAACCACCGATCTCAGAGGCCTCGCCATCTACTCGACATACCCTTGGCCTCCACCACCTCAATCATTCAATAAGCTTCTCTCCCATGACTAATCCATAAAAGGCCCCATCATACCCCCTTATGACCACCCTTCAACTCACCGAGCCCTCATCAACAAAGACCTGCAAGTGCCATGGGACTAGCACTTGACTAAGAGGGGGATAATGTTAACCCCAGTGTAGGACAATAAAAAATAAATCCAATAAAATTTCAAAATGTGGACCCAATGACTCAACAAGAAGGAGAAAAGGAAAAAGGTGCAAAGGCAACCTCAGAAAAATGCAAAGATGAAAGGCACATTTTTAAATGAAAGATGCCCCTAGAATTTTGTAAAAGAATGCCACGCTCCCTCCTGTGCAAATTATAAAATCTAGATGGGCATAGGTGAAGGGATAGAGTAAATAGAAGGGAATAGAAAAAGTGGACCTTGGCAAGATGCCCGATCATGTAAAAAAGGGGATGGGTGCCCAAAGGATTTAGGGCTTGTATATAAACTCAAAAAGTGAATGAGAAGCTCATTCTTGGTGTGTGGAAAAAGTAGCTCTCTTCTTCCTTTCTTCTCTTCCTCTTGCTTGTACTTGTGCTTGTGCTTGAGAGAGGGAGTGTGAGAGTGTGAGAGAGTGGGTGTGTGAGGGTGAGGGATTGTGGTGGAGAATCTCTCCATCTTCTCCTCTCTTGTTCTCTTCTCTTTTCTTCTCTTATCTCATGCGAACAACTATGGTGGATGGAGCTTGAAGGTAGAGGGTTGAGCTTGCTTGAGCTCACATCATGGATTGTGGAGCTACTGGAGTGCTTGAGGGAGGAGGCTACTCATTCAGGCATTAAGGTAAGCTCACTACACCCGTAGGATTGGAAGGCATTGGCTAGGTGAGAGATAGCCATTAGAGATAGCCATTAGAGCTCAATACATAACCTAGAAGCATATAAATACTACTAATGACACCCTGGCAAACATAAGTACCAAGTCCAAGCCAAGAGATCAAATTAGCCAATGATAAGGTAACTGCATCCAACAAATATCAAGAGAGCATGTACATGTCACAATGAGTTCCACTATCTCACTATGATAAGATCGAGCTCAACTACATAAACCGAATTCTCTATAATACATCCAAGTTCCAATGTGGCTTAGTACATAGAGGCAAGTATCTCCCATTGAAGCAAAAGTCGAATACCAAATGAGCAAGGAAAGCTCAAAACATCATGGTGATGACATCCAAACATCCAAGATCCATAGAGCATACATCCAAAAGCATAAACCTAATACATTCTTCAAGCTCATAACTACATAAGCTAGTGAAGCAACCAAGGCTTGAACCACAATCAAGATGAATATTTCCAAGCTTAAAATTGAAGCTCAAGAGCATCCCATAGCATATTCAAGTGCATAGAATAATGTTAAGCATCAATACATGTATATCAAATACTTGAATGACATTCAAGAGTAATATACATTTAGTATTCCCTGAGAAAAGATTGCTATCTATTATATATAGTAGTGAAATCTGTGTTAAATTTTATCCAATGCAAGCTAATCAAAGCCCAAAAAAGCATTCCAAGTCATGTGTCAAGCATCCCCAAGTGTCAACTGAACACACATCAACATCAAGCCCAAAAGCATCAAATGACAAGAGACATATGCTTTTGTTAGATAAATAACATTCAGTCCTATTATTACATAAATGAAATATCTAAGAGAATTGATCCAAATGTGTGCTCAAATCAACCCAAAAGCATAACTGAAGCATAAAACATGTATTATGGAATTTGCTATTTGTTATCCAAACCAAAACAGTTTTGTTTTGTGTGAAATAGAGAATAAAAAACTACATAAAATTAACTTTAGGAGTGTTGAGATTTTTATATCTCATCGTGCTCTTTGTTTCTAGCTATAGAATGCTTAAATCTGATATCGTATGCAGAAGTTATGGCCAAAATACGATAGTTCTGTTAAGAAACCATAGCTGTCCACAACTTCTATAGCATGCACTGTATCCACTCAAAAATGGATAAAATGGTTACTCCTTAGCTCAATAAGCATCAAAAAGGCTCAACTAACCCTTGGGAAGCTCCTCAACAAGTACGGAGCAAGTTTGGACGCCAGAAGAAGGAAAGACTCATGACAGCCTCTGTATACTCAGTGTCTTTCTTGGTTGTGATTAAGGAGGGGTGTTGAGAAATGTGCAATCACATCCACTATAACAACAAGGTAAAGAATCACATTGCAAATAAAGCCTTAGACTAGGTCATGTATGCATGGTTTATTAAAATCACAGTTGGTGAATACCATGGTCCCTTTCCACCTTTTTCCACCTACCAATACCACCTACTATAAGCCTATAAAAGGCACTCATCCCCACACTCATTTGATTAGTTATTCTCATTCAAGTGTACTTGCATTATGCTTGGATGATATCAATTGTTCTTCTTTGTTATTACTTATGCCTCATTATGATTTTCAATTTTCTCATCACAGTGATCCACCTTAGCATGCATCCTCAATATTTTAACAATGTGATTTGTGATAATAGAGATAGATTCATCCGACTAGATGCAATTGAGAAGTTTGATTTCTCCATTCTCAAAGACTATCGTGCACTTTGTAGGAGCTAGATATAGGGACAATCTCATTGTATGAATCATGAATCTAGAGGAGGGAGATAACAATAGAGATTGCATCACTAAGATTTGGAGCCTATAAAGAAAGTTCTTGCTCTTGCTGAAAGTCCTAAATTCAAGGCTCTCATAAGGATTTTATGAAAGGCATATGAGAAGAGTGAATCTAGGAAGAAATGGCCAAGAACTTCAAGTAGTTTCAAAGTGAATTAAGTCTTGAATGAGGCCATATGTGTTGATGGTTTACACCAAGAGAGGTATTGTTATAGAAGACATAGGTTAGGGAGTGATGTCATGTCTAAAAAAGTAGCTTAAAACCTAATGTGGCATAGGAATTTCTTACTGCATTAAAATAGTAAAAATAAAAGATAACTAAGCTCCTAGAGGCATTAAAGCAACCATGAACCTAACATCCAAGTATCTAATGCAAAGTGCCTAGATATGGAAAGCCTATGGTGGTAGAGTTATTCGGATGCCAGTATGGAGGATAAGATGGACATTTGGAAATTGCATAACCTAATAAACACATTCGAACTTTTAGATGGATCCTTGAAGAATGATTCTCATAACCTAAAGAAGGCTTCTTGATTTTTAGATGGATCCCTCCACAAAGGAGTGGAGACATTCCAAACTTCTCATGTGCAGGGCCTTCCTAATAGGAAGACAAAGGCACAAAAATCCATTGAGATGGCAAAGGCTTCCAACTTTGTTTCAAACCCATCAAGTGGATCTGTAATGGACAATGTTGATTTGAAGGGGGTTGCTTCACAATCCAGTTATGATATTGTCTCACATGATGATAATGCTCTTTCTTTTGCAAGTATCATGTACCTCCACAATTTGGGGATGACATAGGCCAGCTTTTAGTAGTACATGTAAATCTTCCAAAGGACTACTAAAATGAAAAGCATTTCCAATGAACACTTCTTTCAAGATTTATGGGATCTTGTGCTTGGCACAAGTAGCATAATGATTGAAGCTTCAGGGCAAAGATTGATGATTCGAGTTTCTTCTTCAACATTGGTGCTTATTGTTTGCATCTTGATAGAGGTACTATTCTCATTGTTGAGATCTATATCTAAGGCAAAAAGGTATTTTAGCTGGAGCAGCCACCGTTGAGGCTCTACTCTATTAGAATATCAAGCTCCCACTACTCTTCAGTTAGTCTATCTTTATGTGTGTGACCGATATTAGCTGGATACAGCTATACATGTGTATGTCATTCAATAAGTCAGCATAGTCAATGACTTAACCACAATTAGTCTTGGTTAGTCATACTTATGTGTGTAAGTCTCTTTCAGTTAGTATGATGGAAGAATAATGGAAGAAGAACAACAATGAGCTGAGGCTCATCTTCCTCTCCACTCTGTCTCTCTCCCTCTCTTATAACATGGTATCAGAGCTTGAATGCTTGAAGCTGGAAGGCTTCAAGCGTTCAAGCCGGAAGGCTTGGTAGTGGCCATTTGACATCAAGACATCAAATTTGAAGAAAACGTCATCAAAGGAGACTATGCCTGTAGCCCTTTTTTTTTTTGCAGAAGCCATATCTTGCTACAGAAATGATTTTTGGAGAAACGACCCAACATTCCTAACTATTTCAATGTGGTCTACAACTTTGCAGAAGAAAGTTTTATCAAATTGCTCACAGGTTTTGAGATATTCAGAATAGACCTGTGCAGATTGGCTGTTTATTGCAGTAAATAGCAAGTGATTCCAGGGCACTGGTGGCTTTCATCCTAACAATGTATATGCCCTTATTATCATGCATTTGAGCATGATATTGGAGTGTTAAATGCTTAGTTTTGGAGCTTATTTGTAGGCTAGAAACAATGAACTGGTTGTTGTCCTACATTTGGAAACAATATACCTACAGGGTTGAAGTATCTGTGATGCTTATTTGCCACTGACAAATGCTTGGATCATACTACTTGAGTGGTAGATACTTTTTGGGATATTGTGAGTGATGAAATTCCAAATTTTGGACTAATTTGTTGCTGGTTATACTAGTTATTGTCTGTAGGAAGGATACGTATCATCTTCACTTGACATACATGCAATATATTCTGACCGGTTGGACATGTATCAACTCTTGCATAGAGTGGCAACTGAATGAGATGTTTTGGGGCTATTTTGAGGTTTGAATACTCTTGTTTTAACAGAGAAAATACTACTGGTTATAGCAGTGGGTTGGCTGTATTTGGTACTGCTACTTGCATACACTACAAACATTGATACTTGTCTGGACATAGTTTGTTGCTTGGATGTTTTGCCACTACCATAGAATGTTTTGAACTGATTTGAGCTTGGCTTATGCTTGGTTGATTGTGTTTTTTCATTGTTGGAATACAGTTTATAGCAAGAAGGTTGTCAATAAAACTGTCTTGAATTGCAAGAAATTGTCCTAAATAGCAGGAAACTGGTTTTGAACTGTAGGAAAAGGAGTCAAATACTTACAGGTTGTATACATTACTAAATACCTAAGCTGCAACTATGGAAAATGCTCAAGGCACTGACAATATCACTCAAATTTGAAAAAAAAACTGGATAGTAAAAAATTTTCTTTATGGCAGTTCCGTATGAGTAATTTTTTGGTTGGTAGAGGTTATTGGGACTTATGTACAGGTGATGAGGCTGAACCTGAAATACATGAAAGGAATTCGACAAATGATCAGAAAAGGGCTCATAAGCTATGGATTGAGAGAGCATGCAATGTGTTACATTGGTTTTTCTTATGTATATCAGATGCTATGGTTATACAGATTACTGGATGTAGTTCTCCAAAGGATGCATGGGACATACTCATGAAGAATTATGGAAATATAACACATGCAAGAAAGATTCAGCTAAAGCAACAGTTCAGTAACATGTCTAGGAATGGCAGAAGCATTCAGGCCTACACTACAAAGATCAAGAACATAGCAGATTAGCTTGCTACCATTGGATCTTCAGTGTTTGAGGATGATATGATTGCAGTGACATTGAATGGACTTGGCAAAGAGTATAAAGCATTTGATACGTCTATTTCAATGAGAGATTAATCCCCTGATTGGGATGAGCTAATTGCTTTGATGCTGCATGAGGAAGTTAAGCTTGGGATGAATACATGTTTTAGTACGTCTCAAAGCAGAGACACTGTTCTTTACTCTAGCCAGCATGGCAGAGGCAGTAGAGGCCTGGCTCTTTTCGAGGTTGAGGAGACACTCAAAACACTTATGGATAGCATCAACAGAATGCATGACACGGCACAAATACACAGGATCAGCGTGGATCTGGTGGCTTTATAGGTAGGGAGAGATCACCCCATGGTAGAGGTGGTGGATCTGGATCATGGCATCAGTTAAGCAGAGATAAGGACTTTCATTACTGTGGCATATATGGACACATTGCAAAGGATTGTTATAAGAAGCAAGGAGATATGAAGGCAAAGGGAAAACAACATGGGCACTATGCATCTTCTAGTGGTGCTCATGATGAGCAGGTTGACAGGTTGTTTGCCATGCAGCATGTGTCTAAGAATGCATCTAGGCAGAACAGAGATGAGAGATGGTACATTGATTCACAGGCTTCAAATCATATGACACCCCATGGAGAATGGTTTGATGAGATGGTTGCAAGTTCACATGGTTATGTGTGTACTGGGGATGACACCCAACATGACATTCATCATACATGAATTGTTCCATTGTTGATGCTGCCTGATGGCAAGAAAAAGAGCCTGCATGATGTACTACATGTACCTACAATAACCAATAATCTTTTGTCAGTTGGATAGATAGTAGAATAGAATCTACAGGTGAGATTTAATAGAGATGGATGCTTTGTTGAAGAATATGGTAATGGCTGCAAATTGATTGCTAGAGGCCGAAGAGATGGCAGAATGTTTATCTTGATGCGTCAATTCCAAAATTGAAAGTAGCCATGTTTGCACATGATGATGGTGCTATACAGGATGTTGAGATATGGCATAAGCAAATTGAGTATGTGAATGTACAAAAGCTGAAATCGATGCAGCAAAATGAGATTGTGCTTGGACTGCCTAAGTTCAAGTATCATGACTTTGGACATGTATGTGATGCATGTCAGTTTGGAAAGCAAGCACAGTTTCCATTTATGAGACATGTATGGAATAGCTCACGACCCTTGCAGTTGTTACATTCAGATGTATGGGGTCCGTCTCATAATGCTTCGTTTGGTGGTGCTTGTTAATATGTATCCTTCATTGATGATTTCAGTAGTAGGTATACTTGGCTTTACATACTGAAACATAAGGATGATGTGTTTGATGCATTCAAGGACTTCAAGAAGCATAGTGAAAATGAGTTGAGCTATAAAATTTCATGTCTTAGATCAGATTGAGGTGGAGAATATGTCTCTAATTACTTTGATAAGTACCTTGCTAAACATGGGATCAGAAGACAGTTAACTTGCAGCTATACACTGTAGCAAAATGGTGTAGTAGAAATGAAAAATAAGGTATTGATGGAATTGGCAAGAGCTATGCTGAATGAGAAGAGTTTGCCAAATGGTTATTGGGATGAAGCAATAGTGATTATTGTCTATGTGCTAAATAGAACTCCTACAGGAGGGATTCATGATGTAACTCCATATTGTTAGAAGTCAAGCTCACTTCAGTTCGTCTTTATGAGTGACCGACATCTGTGACAGCTAGTGTGTGTATACAACTGTCTCCATGTGACTACATTGAATAAGTTGGGTGTGTGTTAGTCAGTGACCTAACTAGAGTTAGTCAATTAGGTCTACACCTAGTCTAGTTTACTTTTACATTGTATTGTGTGCTTCTCAGTTAGTTCTTGAATAATAAAGAAACACAATGAGAGCCCGAAGGCTTATGGATATGAAGTATTCCTTGTCTCTCTCTCCCATCTTTGAACATGGTATCAGAGCATTGCCAGGTTGAGCTCTTTGGAGAAGGAGGGAGTCAAGAAGACTTGAAGAAGCTGAAAAACAAGGTTTTTTGAAAACAAAACAGGTTGCCATTACTCTGTCAAGGTATGCATTTGCTCATTTTGACTCTATGCTTTATCACAATGGTTGAGGCCTTTCTGGGAGCCTTGGTGGGCATCTTTGAGCATATGTAAGTGCTCATTGAGCCTCATGATGAGGAGGACCAGCTGTCAAACCAGATCTGGAAATCAACGTGAGCACGCCTACTGGATTGTTGATCAAAGATCTCTGCAAACTATCAACTACATCATTTACTAAGTGATATGGAGCTTGTCTACACCTTCTGAAGGTACTTGAAGACTATAGGAAGCCATTGCTTGTGCTGGAGCTCTGTTATGAGCTGGGAACAGAGTACACAGATCTATGAAACAGTCTTGAACTATTGGAAAAGTGAAAGCAGCCTGCATTTGATTATCATTGAGCTACAGAAGCTCTTGGTTATGCCCAAAATCATCAACAAGGCGAAGACATTTGCTTGGAGGCCGTATGTATATGCTCTCATGTGTTAGAGCTGGTTTTTTATGACTAAAATATTTATAAATGGAAATATTTTAATGGCTAGAAACTATCATACACAGTGAATAGCAAGCATTGTATCTTGCTGAAGCAATACATGTCACTTTGGAGATTCTATCACCTATATGAATTGACATATGCATGCTGAATGTATGGAGGATTGTGGAAAGCATTGGATGTTGGTGAATACTCAAATCTGGACCTGAAATAATTTCCTTGATAGTGCTTGGGCTGGTTATGAATAGTCATGGTTATGAACAGTCATGTATTCCTTGACAATGATTAATGAAGATAGGTTGTCTATGCTTACCCAAATGCTCATGTATTGAACCTATCACTTCAAAGTGAATGTATGACATGTCTTGAAGATTTTTGGAGTTGAAATACACATTGGTTACCAGAGTATTGGTTGTTTGTAATCTGTGAGCAGATTTATGTCACTTGTACTTGGATATGCACTACTTTGTGCTCGAATGGTTATGTTTGGACTGCCACATGTACTAGCAGATACTCTGGAGTTTTTGGGACATGTATGACATGTATACACATTGATTTTGGCCTTGAAATTGCTGCTGGTTACTCACAATTTACAGTTTTCAGATTGCATGTATACACATTGATTTTGGCCTTGAAATTGCTGCTGGTTACTCACAATTTACAGTTTTCAGATTGCACATAATTACCCTGGCAGTGAGGTTGTAGGAGTTTAAGCTGAAGCAACTACAAAGTATCTGTATTGACTGCTATACCTACGGGTTAGACCACTTGTTTGTGGACTATTTTGGGCTGTCATTGGGCTGAAATACCCTGGTTTTTTACTGCAATTAATTGCAGAAAACTGTCATAAACAGTTAAGGAACAGTCATACTTGTTGGCTTGCAGGTAGTCAAGAATCTGGTAGACATAGTCTATTGCATCATGGCTAATGCACATGGGACTGATAATATCACTCAGATAGTTGGAGAGAAGTTAGACAACAAGAACTTTGCATTATGGAAATTCAGAATGAAGAACTTTCTAGTTGGCAGGGGTTATTGGGATCTATGTACAGGAGATGAGGCTGCTCCTGAGTTGCCTGCAACGAATCCAACTAATGAACAGAAAAGAGCTCATAGGCTATGCAATGAGAGAGCATGCAAGGTGCTGGATTGGTTTTCTCTATGTATATCTGATGCTATGGTAATTCAAATCACTGGATGTGAGACTTCGAAGGATGCTTGGGACATATTGATGAAACATTATGGAACCATGACACATGCATGAAAGATCCAGTTGAAACAGCAGTTCAATAGCATGTCTAGGAATGGCAGGAGCATCCAAGTGTATACCATGGAGAATAAGACTATAGCTGATCAACTTGCTACCATTGGATCAAGTGTATTAGAAGATGATATGATTGCTGTTGCCTTGAATGGATTAGGGAAAGAGTACAAAGCTTTTGACACATCCATTTCTGTTAGAGAAGAGCCCCCTACCTAGGAGGAAGAGCTAGTTGCTTTGTTGCTGCATGAGGAGGTAAAACTTGGTTTGAATACAGGTTTCAGTGCATCTCA
Source organism: Lygodium microphyllum (assembly GCF_053477565.2). Classification (NCBI taxonomy): domain Eukaryota; kingdom Viridiplantae; phylum Streptophyta; class Polypodiopsida; order Schizaeales; family Lygodiaceae; genus Lygodium; species Lygodium microphyllum. Next base: position 116,946,200 of record NC_141137.1, on the reverse strand, counting down.
GAATAGAGACACTGTGTTATACTCTAGCCAGCGTGGCAAAGGATTTAGAGGTCATGGTTCATTTTGAGGTTGTGGTGACACTTGTAATGCTTATGGACAGCCGTAGCAGCAGGGTAATTGGCATGGTGCAAATACACAAGGCCAGCATGGATTTGGCGGGTTTAGAGGTAGGAAGATATCACCCCGAGGTAGAGGTACTGGATCTGGTTCATGGCAGTCATTTGATTAGTCCAACAAGGACAAGGATTTCTATTATTGCGGTAGGTATGGGCACATTGCAAAGGATTGCTACAAGAAGCAGGGAGATATGAAGGCAAAGGGCAGACAACATGGGCACTATGCATCTTCCAGTGGTGCTCATGATGAGCAAGTTGATAGACTCTTTGCCATGCAGCATGTATCCAAAAATGCATCGAGACATAATAGAGATGATAGATGGTATATTGACTCTGGAGCGTCAAACCACATGACACCGCATGGAGAGTGGTTTGATGAGATGGTTATAGGTACACATGGTCATGTATGTACTGGGGATGACACCCAACATGACATAAAGCATAAAGGGATTGTTCCTCTCATGATTCCTGATGGCAAGAAGAAAGGCCTGCATGATGTATGACATGTACCGACCATAACAAAGAATCTTTTGTCTGTGGGTCAAATGGCAGAACATAATCTGCAAGTGAGATTTAACAAAGATGGATGTTTCATTGAGGAGTATGGAAATGGCTGCAAGTTAATTGCCAAGGGCAGAAATGATGGCAGGATGTTTACATTAGATGCGACCATTCCGGGACTTAAGGCAGCCATGTTTGCTCATGATGAGAGTGCCATTCGGGATGTAGAGATTTGGCACAAGTGGACTGGACATGTCAATGTACAAAGGCTGAAATCTATGCAGCAGAAGGAAGTAGTACTTGGATTACCCAAATTCAAGTATAATGACTTTGGTCATGTATGCCCTGCATGTCAGTTTGGGAAGCAGGCACGGTTTCCTTTTATGAGACATGTAAAAAACAGCACTAGGCCTTTACAGTTGGTGCACTCTGATGTCTGGGGTCCTTCACATAATGTTTCTTTTGGAGGTGCACGGTACTATGTATCATTTATTGATGATTTCAGCAGGTACACTTGGCTTTATATTTTGAAGCATAAAGATGATGTGTTTGATGCATTCAAAGACTTCAAGAAGCATGCAGAAAATGAGGTGGGGCTGCTACATATCCTATTTGAGATCAGATGGAGGAGGTGAATATGTCTCTAATTACTTTGACAGGTATCTTGCTAAATATGGGATCAAAAGACAGCTCACATGTAGCTATACACCACAGCAAAACGGTGTTGCAGAGAGGAAAAACAGGATCCTGATGGAATCAGCTAGAGCTATGTTGAATGAGAAATGTCTGCCAAATGGTTATTGGGCTGAAGTAGTGATGACTGTTGTCTATGTGCTGAATCGAACCCCTATAGCAGGGAGTCATGATATCACTCCATATGAGAGGTTGTATGGTCATAAACCTGATATTTTGCACTTGAAGGTATTTGGCAGCATTGCATATGTGCATATACCGGATGAGAAGAGGAAGAAACTGGACCCTAAGGCAATGAAGAGTGTGTTTGTGGGATATGCACATGAACGGAAAGCTTATAAGTGTTATGTACCTTCTACGCATGAGACACTCATAAGTAGAGATGTGGTATTTGATGAGTTAGCATCCTGGTATGGGAATCCTATTGCAGTGCCTACTGATGGCTCACCCAATATGAGTCGTGCTGAAAATACTCCTGCAGAGAGTACTTCCATAAGTGGTCAAATAGGTGATATATCATCTATAGTGAGTCCTTGGACAGGACGATTGCACAGTCACACTATTGCATCCACTGACACGGATATGTCAGTGAGGGGGAGAATAGATAAGGGAAAAGAAAATGTTTTTGAAGATGTAATAGGTCCACTCACTGTAGGTTATAAGTCATCTAGCAGTGACAGCTTAGACAGTGAATTGGGGATTCCATCTGTTATGGCGCCAGGTGCTAGGCAGAGTCGTTATGTGCCACCTCATGAGAGGCAAGCTCACAGTGAGCCACAGCTCAGGAGATCAGAGATGGTCAGATGACCTATTGATAGATACACTTACACTGGATATTCAGCCCGTCATTATGCTTATATGATGAAAGTAATAGGTTTTAGAGAACCAAGTAAGTTTGATGAGGTAGTTGCAGATGAGGATTGGCGTGCTGCTATGGATGAGGAATATTTAGCTTTGGCTGAAAATGGCACATGGGATTTGGTACAGTTGCCTGAGGGCAAAACACCTATTGGCTGCAAGTGGGTGTATAAGGTAAAATGTAAATAAGATGGATCATTGGAAAGATACAAGGACAGGCTGGTTGCAAAAGGGTATGCACAGCAGTATGGTCTTGATTATGAGGAGACTTTCAACCCTGTAGCAAAGATGGCTACAGTTAGAACTGTGATTGCTTTGGCAACAACTAGAGGCTGGAAATATATGGCAAATGGATGTAAAGAATGCCTTTCTGAATGGAGAGTTACAGGAAGAAGTTTACATGGAACAACCTGAAGGCTATGTGCATCCAAAATTTCCAGCACATGTATGCCGGTTGAAAAAGGCATTATATGGGCTGAAACAGGCACCCAGAGCATGGAATGCTCGCATCAGCAGTTATTTGCAGCAACATGGTTTCCGATTGGGTGATGCTAATCATAGTTTGTTTGTGAAGAAGACAGATCGTGGCTATGTATTCCTAGTTGTCTATGTTGATGACTTGATCATTACAGGAGATGATGAAAGTGGGATTGCTGAAGTAAAGACATGTTTACAAGCTAAGTTTAAGGTCAAGGACCTAGGAGAGCTGAAATATTTTTTGGGGATTGAGGTTGTCTCTACACCTCAAGGCATATGGCTGCTACAGAAGCAGTATGCTCAGGACATGTTACAGAAATATGGTATGGCTGATTGCAAGCCTATGGATATGCCTTTAGAGCAGAATGTCAAGTTGCAGATTGATGTTGGGACAGAGATTGAGAATGTTACCATGTACAAATAGATGGTAGGCAGCTTGATCTATCTCACGATCACTAGACCTGACTTGAGTTATGCTGTGGGGTTGATCAGTTAGTTCATGCAGAAGCCTCGCAAACCACACTTGGATGCAGTCAGGAGAATTCTGAGATATATAAAGAGTACCACAGATCATGGGCTGTTTTATGCATATGGGAAACCCCTTGACTTGATGGGGTATACTGATGATGACTGGGCTGGTTGCACTTATGACAGGAGGTCAACTAGCGGCTATGCATTTGGATTGGGTAGTAGCATGATTAGTTGACAGAGTAAGAAACAGCCTACAGTTGCACTGCCCAGTACGGAAGTAGAGTATCGTGGTGCGGCCTTAGTGGCATGTGAAGCTATGTGGTTACAGAAGTTGCTAAATGACTTGGGAGTACACTTAGACAGCAAAGCAAGACTGTACTGTGACAATTTAAGCAGTGTCATGTTAGCAAGCAATCCTGTTTATCATGCAAGATCGAAACACATTGAGGTTAACTACCATTTCATCAGGGAAATGGTTTTAGTAGATCAGATTGACTTGGAGCATGTGAAGACTGAAGACCAGGTAGCAGATATCTTTACCAAATCACTTGGTAAAGATAAGTTCATTCACTTTAGACAGCTACTTGGAGTGATGCAGATGATTTGAGTATTGTTTTGAGCTTGAGGGGGAGTGTTAGAAGTCAAGCTCACTTCAGTTCGTCTTTATGAGTGACCGACATCTATGACAGCTAGTGTGTGTGTGTACAACTGTCTCCATGTGACTACATTGAATAAGTCGGGTGTGTGTTAGTCAGTGACCTGATTAGAGTTAGTCAGTTAGGTCTACACCTAGTCTAGTTTACTTTTACATTGTATTGTGTGCTTCTCAGTTAGTTCTTGAATAATAAAGAAAACACAATGAGAGCCTGAAGGCTTATGGATCTGAAGTATTCCCTGTCTCTCTCTCCCATCTTTGAACACATATGAGATGTTGTATGTTCATAAGCTTGACATTTCACACTTGAAGGTATTTCGCAGCATTGCATATGTGCATGATGTAACTCCATATGAGAGGTTGTATGGTCATAAGCCTGACATTTCACACTTGAAGGTATTTGGTAGCATTGCATATGTGCATGTTCCTGATGAAAAGAGGAAGAAATTAGATCCTAAAGCTGTCAAGAGTGTGTTTCGTCTCTCTCTTTCTCTCTCTCTCTCTCTCTCTCTCTCTCTCTCTCTCTCTCTCTCTCTCTCTCTTACCACTTACAACTAACTAAACTAACTTAACTTAACGTAACCACTAACCTAAACTAACCACTAACCTATTAAGCTACTAACAACTAACTAATTAATTAATTAACTAACCAACAATTAAAAATTAACTAATCAACAATCAACAATTAAGAATTAATTAACCTAAGCGACCTACCACTAACCTACTAAAGTACTAACTAATTAAACAATTAAAAATTAAATAATTAATTAACCACAAAAATCTTACAAGTGTTATGTATCGTCTACACATGAGACATTGATTAGCAGAGATGTCATTTTTGATGAGCTGGCATTGTGGTATGGTAATCCTATTGAAGTGGCTACTGATGGATCAGCCAGCACTAGTAATGCTGAAAATATACCTACAGTGAGTACATCTATGAGTGGTCCTACAGGTGATGGGTCACCTAGAGTAAGTCCTTGGTTAGGGTGCTTGCGGAGTCGTACTCCTATGTCCATTGACATGGATATGTCAGTGAGGGGGAGATTGGATAAGGGAAAAGAAAAGATGCTTGAGGATGTGAGATCCACTTACAGCAAGTCATGAGTCATCTAACAACGACAATTTAGATAGTGAGTTGGGCTGAGAGTTGGATTTTAGGACCCGATTTGGACCCATTCTTTAAGCGTTGAAGCTCGTTTTGGAGCCAAAAAGTGCCGGAGAGGCATTAAAGAGCCAATTTTCATGAAAAATCAAACGGCGGTAGATGGTTGAGTTAGATTTTTCCTAGATGCATTTTGACATCAGGAATCCAACACAAGTCTCGGTTCATCAATCGGAGGTCGTTTGACCCTCCATTCAATCCCCGCAAGGTTCGACGTTATAAAGAAGCTAACGGATCAGGAAGTCGTAAAGTGCATGGGAGAGGCGAAGTTGATGGTGTTCGACGCCACGAAGCTGGTTGTTTAGTCGGATTGCAAATTGGAGTTTGTTTGGGCCTTCAAAATTGAAAAATCCACTTACGAGACAATGTGAACATAAAAAGATAAACCTGTTATTTTAATGTTTTAAACCTTAGGCTTAATAAAAGCCTTTAAACTAATGCAAAAATAGTCGAACAGAGGGAAGCGTCAATGTGTCTCCTCATTTTTGCTCGATGCCTCTCTGATTCAAACCCGTTTGGAGAGAGAGAGGGAGATTCTCGATCAGGGCAGGGAGAGGAACATGATGGTTGCAAGCTTGCCCGTTTTAATGGAGGATTTAAAAATATCATTTTTTATTCTTTCTCTCTCCTCCCTCTCTCTCCCCATGAAGAAGAAGAGAACCGATTGAAGGATGCTTGTCCGGCATGGTATTGGATCACTCCTGGATCGATGGAGGGCTAGAGTTGGCTATTCAGAGGTGGGCTGAGCCTTGAATGAGGGCTGATACATAGTCCCGCATTAGATTTTAAAACCCGCAAAGAAGGAAAAAATTGGTAATTCTATTTTACAAAGGAAAATTACTTGTTTTTTATATTTGATTGAGTTAATGTTTTTCTTATGGAGTGAAAATTGGTAGAAATGTTGTTTACGATTGGTTCTATGCTTGCATGATGAAAAAATCAGAAAACATAAAGTTAAAATGCTGGAAATAAATTTTAGAACCCATAAAACATGATTTTTATGAGGAAAATGGGGTTTTTGATGTTTTCGAGTGGGATAAACCAATACACATGGGATAAAATGCCAATAAAATTTACATTTATGATGTTCTAAGAATCAAGAGCCGTAGCTCTAAAAATATATCAAAGTTTTATTGAAAAATTAGAGAAAAATAAAGAAAATGGAGAAAAACAAGAGGAAAAATAGGAATATGCCTTAGAAAAATACGAAAAAATATAATAAGTGGTTGTAGATGTATGGTAGAAAAAAGCATGAGGTTTGGCCTCAGTTTGCCCTATTTTTTTGTCACAGTGTGTGATTTATTGCTTTTTATACACTAAACCATGACAAAACAACCTCTATACACCTATGCAATGAAGCAAAACTTAAACGCTGAGGGGGAGTAGGATTTGCACAACAGTTTGAGGGCTGAAATAATACAAATTCTAATTGTTTTTTCTATGCATATCATTTAGGAAACATCCTATTTGGAAATTAGAGATCTAGTAGCACAAGGTTTGCCTTGGTGCTAGATTCTTGCAACGATATATATACATATTAGTTGGAATTCATGGAAAGATTGTTTGCGTACTAGCATATAGGTTGATTTCGAAACATAATTGTTTGTGCACGATGAGACATGCACTATTGCATTGATCATACATGTGGTATCAACTCTTGAAAATGCATAGCAATTGTTTGAATTATAGTTGACCCACGCTTGAGAGGGTGAGATTCCCCTTGCCGTAGGATAGACATTCATTTCTTGGGGGAGATTATTAGTGAGGGAACATGGTATCTCCTAGATCTCGTGGACAAAGAGAGGAGTTTTGTGTGAATGTATCTATATGTAAAAGCAGCACATCGAGGGGCCAATCCCCAAGATGTAGGAGAGCTGCAGTGGGGTCACGGCAATTAGCCGATGGGGTGCCTCCTATGTCTGTGATACATGGCACTTATTGCCAATATGTGTGGGATACCCCCCTTTTAGGGGTTTTGGGGAAGGTGTCGTCGGACTCTTATCCAACTACAAATGCAATATTAGATGTATTGAAGTTTGATCCATCTTCTCCAAAGCCTTGAGAGAAGAGGGTACTCATGAACTTCAAATTCTTCCAGCAATGAACGAAACAACCTATTGTAAGGAAACTAGCAACAATGATGAACAAAAATGACAAAGAAGAAACTATGTCAAAGAAGGATAAAAGTTCAAAGGAAGGAGAAACTAAAGATTAGCCTTGTATTGTATTTATTCCTTTGCACATTTGTACTATAGCTACATTGCCTTTGGACATATGTAATTCAATTTTGTAGGCCATATATAATGGAATTTTCAATCTTTCTCACATGAAATGTATTTTTCTTTCTAGAATCATATAAAATTCTAAAGTTCATAGCAAGTGTTTCTCTATAATGTTTATGAGTAGGTATTGAAGTATACCTTTGGCAACAATGTTTGTGAGCAATAATTAATTTGAAATTGTTTATATATTCATCGTTCAAAATTAAAAATACTAAGGAAAATCAAGAGAAAGAGTATTCAACTCTTCTTCCAATTGTATTAGCATTGATCTTGAACTTATACTTTTTGTGGGCAACACACACTTAACATATTTGGGATGTTTGGATACACTCTTACTAGTTCAAGGACTTCAAGCACTTGGTTAGTGACTACCTCTCACATAGCCTCTCGCACATGAATACGAGATCCATTTGTATAGTGAATGCACAAAGCATACCCTCAATGATGAAGGATGGTCGTAGCACACTCCATGATCCAAGATGCACCTCTTAGATTCTTAAAATCCTCTACTGCCTTTGTCATGCTAGATGAAAACATGGTAAGGTGCATAAGAGAGCATAAGATGAGATGGAAGCTTTAACCTCTTGGTCCCTCATGGTCACTCTCACTCTCTTGCTTCTAAACTCACCTCTCTCTCTCTCTCTCTCTCTCTCTCTCTCTCTCTCTCTCTCTCTCTCTCTCTCTCTCTCTCTCTCTCTCTCTCTCTCTCTCTCTCTCTCTCTCTCTCTCTCTCTCTCTCTCTCTCTCTCTCTCTCTCTCTCTCTCTCTCTCTCTCTCTCTCTCTCTCTCAATGCAAAAGCAAGAAGGAAAGAACCAAAAGTTGGCACATGCAAGAATCTCGTAAGAATAGCCTTTTCCATTCTGTTTCAACCTTTTTATACAAAAAAGTATGGTAAGGGTTTTCCCATTACCCTTGGGCATCCTACCGATATTTTGGACCAAAGATGAGCCTTCCCCCCTTGTATGCTCTTAGATCCATATTTCTATGCTGAGTGCTACCAATTCTAACCACAATTTGCATGGAAGGAAACCTGGCTCTCATTTATAAAAAATGATTTCTTTACCCAAAGCATAATAATTTTAAAGAATTTGAGGCTAGTCCCATGGTACTTATGCCAAAGGATCATGATGTGATTAGCGAGAAGTGTTGGGTCAATCGATGAAGAGATCCTAGAGGGCTAAGTCAGTATAAGGGAAATATGCAATGTGGGGTGAATAGGAAAATGGTGGTTTTGGTGAAGGTGAAAGAAGTCATAGAAATTAGGAAGTATGGGTCACTGATATTGATGGTTCTTCATGCAATCCGTGTACCTATCATGGTGCTCCCATTGAGGGTGTGACTACCCATCTTGGTGATGTAAGGTGCTCATGCAGTGTAACTAGGAAATGGTTTATTTCCAAGTAAAATTGGAACATTATCTCATACTTGAGTATCCATTTTGTGAGAGGTTAGTATATTGGGCTATTCCAAGGGTAACAGGTCTCCCAAGCAAGCTTGGGATATCATGCATTGATGGGCCTAAACGTTGTGATGTGGGGAGTGGACCAAGGTAGCCGCTAGGTGTTGTGAGTGTGTCAATGGGCTTATCTTTTTTTTCTTTTCTTTCTCTCTTAATTTTTTTGGGAATAATTCTAACATGCATTTTCACTACTAAGAGATTGGCTTGAACGCATGCTAGAGGCATCCTTTACCAATAGCCTTTTAGTAAGCTAGATATTTGTAGGTGGAAATCAAGATAGAGTGGTTGTGTTTTTAGAGTAAACCTACTATATATCATATTTGTCAAGAGCTCAGTAAAATAGATAGGTAGCAATATGGCTTGGAGGTAATGCCACCTCATAGCCACTCGATCAATTCCACCATTTATGTCAAAGAAGGGTGGTGGAAGCCTTTCCTCATAGGGTATGATGGGTTTTTGGAGTAAGATGATGAGGAGGAAGAGATAATTGTATGCCATGATGAAGGAAGGATCTGGGTAGTTGATGAATTTCTTCACAAAATATATGAAAGAGAGAATGAATCAAAGGGCTAGAGATAGATCTTCTTCTTCTCAAGGGCCCTTATATTTAGAATATTTAGGAAGTTGTACCTCCCATACTTCTTTTTGCCATACTCATTGCCTTGTCGGAGGGGATAAGTAACATAGAGGCCAATTTACTTATTTGAGCTCATTGGAGTAGATAAATGCATTCCATTCTACTTTGTCTTACTCTAGGATGGGTATTCTCATTATGGCTGACCTAGCTAGGCTTCTCAAGGATTCATAGTGAGATATTTGCTTATAAACCCCCCCTAATTTGACAGGATGCTCTAAAGATATCATTGTCCACTTGGTCGGCTCGCTTTTCACCTATGCTTTCAGCCATAAGATAAGTACTTAGATTGTTTATAGGGGTAAGGGCTCCTTAAACTTATCGATTTCATGATCTTAAAATAGAAAATTACTAACTTGCTTGACTCTTTTTGTGCCCTATGCTTTTGAAGTTTCTCATTTGGCTTCTCTTCTTTGTATTTTCCTCCTCCTCAATCTCCATGAGCTCAAGTGGAATGGGGTGATCTAACACCTTTTGGGATTGTGCCTTAAGCTATTCTACCATAGCATGGTAGACCTCTTTTTGTTTGGCAATCTGCTTTCTAATGGGCCCTACTATGAAGTCTTCAAAAGGTGGTAGATTAGAAAGATCTATTGGTGACATCATGACAATAGGTGGTTCCAAAGCATTAGGGGACCTAGGAGGGGAAGACTCATCTTCTAGAAGCCCCATTACTTCTAACTCACAATCCTCGTACCCTTTCTACTTGTAGGTGTCATACGAGGTCTTGCTTGATTGGCTCAAACAAACTTTGTTGATCTATTCCATGATGTCTAGGATATTACATACATTCTTAAGTTGTGCCTTGAGCTCATTGGGGTCTTTTATTTGGGTTGTGCAAGCTCTGAGGGCCACTTCTCTATAGATTTATTTCTCCTTACACAATGCAATGCCTAGATTGTTGGACAACTTTAAGAGCATCTCCTTGCACAATCACTCTGTGTCCCCTTCCATAGAGTCCATATCTTGGACAAGCCAGTTAGTTATTATTTGCTACAAGGTATCAAATATGATCTTTCATTGTTCTCTCTCCTACATGTGCTACTTGTCCTCTTTTTCCTTATGGTCTACACTTTAGCCTTGTCTTGAGAAAGCTCAAGGTTGTTTTGTGTTAATAGATGGTTTAATTTGATTGTTTGATTGCTCAGTGTAGCATTGTCCATTCTATTTTCTTTTAGGTTTATCCTTGTTTCTTGAAGCTCAATGATGGTTTCTTGGGACAACCTCCTTTTCCTTTTGTTGCTTCTATAGCTCTTCTATTAGCATTATATATATTTTGCTGGTCTCTAGATTCCATCTTGTAGGGATTTCTCATTTTCCTACAGCCTCTTCTAAAGTTCTTCCATCAAGAAACTCTCTTTTTCCTATAATGCCCCTTGGAATTCTTCTTATATTTATTATTTTGTAGCATCTTCTAAAATTCTTCTCTTAGTATTACTTCCTTGTTGAGTTTCTCTACCTTTCCTTGAAGTATAATTTCCTTATCTTTCAACTTTTTTTGTACGTTTGAAGCTTGCTTCTTTTCTTGAATGATGAAGTTCTTAGATTCCTCTTATGTCTCTTCTAGCTTCTCCTACAACTCTTGCTTATCTGTAAACACCTTGGTGTTGCCTCTTTTAAGCTCCTTGCACAACTTCTCTAAGGTCTCTAGTCCCACTTTACCTTGCAACTTTGGATGGTTATGAGTACTCTTGGTGGACTCAACTTGCTATTGCTTTTCTTTCTGCATGTTAGTGGTGGTCCCTTGTGAAGGTTAGTGCTTTGCAAGCTTAGAAACCTGAGTCAGCTACTTCATTTGCCTCATCTGGCTCTACATTTTCTCTATCTCCTTTTTAAGGAGAGCTAGAGCAACAAAGTCTTCCTCTACTTTTCCTTACCTTTCTTGGAGATCCTATCCCCTCTTTCATCCAAGATTGTGTCTATTTTTTGTTAATGCAGAAAGGATTCAATAGACTCCTTGAAAGCCCTCATGTAATCTTCTTTCTTTGTCTTGAAAGTTGTTCTTTTTTAGCTTTTCACTTGTCAAATTCTAGCTCAGATAGCTTTCATATATTCTCTACTAGTTTCCTATCTTCTTCATCCTCAACCCCTCCCCTATGGTACTTTTGTTGCTCTGATTAGTTGTTTGATTCCTTTTCATGTTCTTCAAGGATGGATGGTGGGTGAGATACTATATTGGCTCCTACAATGACACCAAGATGGACTACTATGAGATGAGATAAGGCACAACCATAATTTGTGATGGTGTTTTTTACCTCCATGTGGTTCAATTTGGAGGTTGTATATCTGGCTCATCAATCTTGTGGGCCTTGCCAAGAGACTCAATGATGCATTTCAACCACAATGTATTTAGGTCTTGATTTACAATATTCTCTATCATGAAATCCTCCATGAATCACTTAGGTATCCTAAGTTACCTAGTTGTGGGCTTGTTGTATGTGAAGAAATGGTGGAGCACCTGCGCTGTGACCTTCATCTCCTCATCCTATATGGCAGGTAGGAGCATCCCCTTTTGGGTTATAACTTGGTCCTTCCATTGTTGGGGTACTACTACTACCAGTTTATGTTCCTTTACATATTTTCTTGATTTTCTCTTTATGCCCAAATTCTTTTCTATTACTTCTAGGGTAAGTTTGATGATGGTCTCTTGAGTCTCCTAGTAGTCTTGGTTCTTTGTATTCAATTTTAGCTTGAAGGAATGTTTTTTGGGTGGTAATAGTAGTAGATAGTGGCTTCACACGAGAACATCATATTAGGGAATTTGGAAAATTTCCAATTCCCAATTTTAAATAAGTGATAAATATTTGACCACGTGGCTAAATCTTGATCCATATTTGAAAGTGGGATTTGGGAAGGTAGCTTGTATATCATTTAGGGTAGACTGCACCTTTAAGTAAGATAATAAGATTTGATCATGTGGTCAAATAATAAAGATATTGGGGTTTCCCAAAGTGCATGGAAATTACCAAATTCCCTAATATACTATTTGAGACTCTAATTCACATTTTTTTAATCAATTACTTGAGTGCATGGTGATGTGTTATTAGGTTCTCTAGAGTGCTTGTACTTTAGAATAGAATGTATTCCACCTCGTACATACTCACTTTAATACCAAATTTGGCATGTTGTAGGATCAAGAATATATTCTTATATTTGGTAAGAGGATCTTTGATGAGAATGGGCTTGTTCCTGATTCTTGGTTTTTGTAATTCTTGCAAAGCCACAGAAGTATAGAGGGTCTTTGATGAGGATGGGCTTGTTCATAATTCTTAGCTATTATAATTCTTGCAAATGCACAAAAGTATTCATGAGTTATTTTTTCTCATAAAATCTCAAAGCATGTTTACATATTCATATGTCAAATAATTTTGTACCAATATTCTATACATGATATTATTGTACAATTAAAAGTCACAACTTACCTACCTCTTACAATATCATTACAATAACTATTACTTGTTTGGTAGCCTTGGTTGATTGGTTTTGGTAAGTTGCTTGAGTTGGTCACTTGTCAACATGGTCATTGGCATCTATCTCCCTCCTTTTTTTAAAAATTGAGTTAAGCTTCCCAGTTTGGGAGAGGTGGTCATGTGTGCGGTAATATTTTTTAAGTTTTTAATTGCTACAATGTTATTGCTATATACAAAAGAAAGGGCGGTTTTATTTATGTACAATAATGTAAGGGTACAAAACCCACCATTCACATAGAAGTCTAGGTTGTACTCTAGTGTTTTGGCAAGAGAGTCCAAGTTAGTAGATAGTTAGCTGACAAAGGTATGATGTGAGGTTGTCTAGGAGTGATGTCCATTGAAATGGCTTGCAACATGGAGCTCTTCCTTGGTCAATAGCTTGTCAATGAGCAGGCATTCAAGTAGCTATTTTGGCAGAGTCAGTGCATAAGAGTCAATGATTGCATGGAGGGATGTGATCTCGCACAATATCAGGTCATACTTAAAGATATTGATGATTTTTTGATATTTTGCTAAGGTGAGGACTTTGAATTTGAGGGTTGTAGCTTTATTGCAAAGTTTATACCATTTGTTCAGGAAATGAGTAGTAGAATGACATAGTTGGTGCATGTCTTCAATAGCACAAGAGTCCTTAAGGATCATATTTTTCACATAGGAAGGAAGTATTTGGCACATTTTAACCACTTTTGTGGGATATCCTATGCTAATTGATCTAGGGCTATAAGATTTTTGTAGAAAATGTATTCATGTTCTTTCTATGTAGAATTCCATTGAGATGTAAGCAAAAGCATGTTAGGGTTGTCCAACCCTAAGTTCATGAGTGAAAAAGTTTGGCAAAGGTGTCGAATGTTGAGCCCAATTACATAAAGAAATTTGTGATTAGATTTTTATAGCAAGTACTGAGAAGTGCTCATCCATTTGTAGAGTGATCAGCATTGTTATGGTCTCTTGATGTTGGGGTTGATAGAGGAGGTGGATACTAAGTTATTGTATATGTGGAAAATGTATAAATGTTGGAAATGATGTCCTCTTCTAAGGGTAGTGGATCATTTTGCAAGATCTTATGAGGGGCAAGTTCTGATAGCTCTGAAGATTGATGGGTGTTAGGCTGTAGTTTCCTTTTGGCAATAGTTTTATTATGCACGATGTATGTCATGTACCTGCATTGACACGTAGTCTCATGTTTGTTGGACAACTTGAAGACATAGGATATCATGTATCTTTTGGAGACTCTACATGGAAGATTACTCGTGGCAAGCTTGTGCTTGTGAGAGGTACCAAGATTGACAGCCCCTCTACACCTTAGTTGTTTTTGGATCTACAGCTGATCATGCTTTGCCTGTGGTGGGGTCTTTACCTCCTGTATCTCTTTGGCATGCCCATTTGGGACACATGTCCATTAAGGGAATGAAAATTATTTTTGGTTTGCAGTACTTACCACCCCTTGACCCTTGACTATTCTCATTTTGATTCTTGTGATCATTGTCTTTATGGCACGTAGACTAGGACTATGCATAATAAGTCTAGTATGTCATGCATGAGTGAGCCCTTGGCTTTGGTTCATTTTGATGTCTGTGGGCCCATGCCTTGTCATTCTATGGGTGGTGCGAAGTATCTTGTTACTTTCATAGATGATTTTTCACATAAATTATGGGCTTATCCCATAAAGCAGAAGTCTGATGCATTGGCAGTTTTTCAAAGATGACTTGCTTGGCAAAAAATCAATCTGGGCATAGGTTGAAATTCCTAAGGACAGATAATGGGGGTGAGTATGTATCACGTACTTTTGAGCAGTTATGTGATGAGAGGGATATCAAGCATCAATTGACCACCCCCTACACCCCTCCCTAGAATGGTAGGGCTAAGCAAATGAATAAGACCATCCATGAGAGGGTTCCCAGTATGCTTAGCCATGCAATCCTACCCCAACACTTTTGGGCTATTGAGGCAGTTATGAGTGCCGTGCATATCATTAATAGATTGCTTTGTAGTGCCATTGATTTCCAGGTTGCCGAGGAGGGACAAGAAAGCATCCCTTTTATGCACGTTTACGTGTCTTTGGATGTGAGGCATTTTGCCATGTGCCCAAGGACAAGCATAACAAGCTAGATCCTAAAAGTGTTAAATGCATATTCCTTGGCTATGGAGATGCAAGAGAGATGGGTTACCATCTATGGGATTTGCAAACGCAAAAAGTCACCCGTAGCCCCATAATGTAGTCTTCCATGAAGACAAGATGCAAAGGCAGCCTAAGAAGATAGTGGAGATACATAGGGTTATATTTCAGGAGGAGCCACGAGTTCCCATATAACTAGTTGGATAGCCTACAATAGCAACAGGTACAAGATAGGTACGCATGGCCAAGGTGTTGGACAAAATGTTGGGCAGATAGCAGAACCTGTACTGCGGCGTTCTACTAGAGATAGATGCCCCCTAATAGATTTCAGTCCTCGATGCATTATGTCTTGGTTACTGATGTAGAAGAGCCTTTCACTTATGATGAGGCTATGCGGATGGGTGACAGTCACTCCTAGGAGAGGGTTATGCAGTTTGAGATAGACTCCTTGCATAAGAATGAGACTTGGGATTTGGTTTCCTTGCCTAGTGGCAAGAAGGCTCTACCGTGCAAATGGGTGTACAAGTTGAAGAGTACCCCTAGACACCTCAAGCCAGCTTATAAGGCAAAACTTGTTGCTAAATGTTTTAAATAGGAGCATGTAGTTGACTTTGATGAAGTCTTTTCTCCTGTGGTTAAGATGACCACCCTCCACTTGGTTTTCGCCTTAGTTGCACAGCTTGACTTGGATAGATGGATGTCAAGACGACATGTTTACATGGGGATTTGCATGATGAGATTTACATGGAGCAGCCTAAGGGTTTTGCAGAGCCTGGCAGGGAGCACCAGCTAGTGTGTAGGTTGAAGAAAAGTATTTATGACTTGAAGCAAGCACCTAGGGAATGGTACCATAAGTTCGATGATTTTAGGTAGCCATAGGGCTACAACCATAGTGCTATGGATCCGTGATTCTACACAAAGAAAAACCGTGATGGATCTTTGCTTATTTTGGTACTCTATGTAGATGACATACTATTCGCACGAAAAGCTCATGATAAGCTAGATGCTCTTAAGGCTCAGCTCAAGAAGAGCTTTGAGATGAAGGAACTGGGATAGGCCTCTCACATACTTGGTATGCACATTAGACGCAACAGGAATCAGGGACTCCTCTACTTGTCACAGAGGGAGTGCATTCATAAAGTCCTTGAGCGCTTCCGCATGTAGGATGTGATCCCTATTGGCTATCCATTGCCTTCTTATGTGAAGGTATCACAGGTCGATTTTCCGTAGATAGATGAGCAGAGGGCCGAGATGGCCAAGATTCCCTATACATCTGCAGTGGGTAGTCTTATGTATGCCATGATAGCCACTCGTTCAAATATTGCCTTTGCAGTTGGTGTCGTGGAATGCTATATGGCTACACCTGGCAAGAAGCATTGGGATACCGTGAAGGGTATCATGAGGTACTTGAAGGGCACTGCATATATGTGCATATGCTATGGCAGCCAGGATACAGGGGTCATGGGGTACACTTACTCTTATTATGCAGGACATGCAGAACGTAGGAAGTCCACTTCTGGCTATGTGCTCACTTATGCTAGAGGTGATGTTTCATGGATGACCAGGGTGCAGTAATGCATAACCCTTTCTACTACAAAGGTAGAGTATGTTGTAGCCACTCATGCTTGAGGCCATATGGTTAGGCATTTTGGTTCATAATCCTGGTATTGATGCTATCCCTACACTGCATTTGGATTCTATGAGTGCTATTCAGTTAGCCAAGAATCATGTCTTCCATGCAAAGATGAAACACATTGAGGTGAGGTATCACTTCATACGTGGGGTCATTGGGGACAAGTCTATTGACCTTGTCAAGATCTCGATACTAACCAAAATCTTGCAGATTTGGTCATCAAAAGCCTCTCTACAGAGCGCTTTTCCTTCCTTAGGAGATTGATCAGCGTGGGATGAGATGACGTATTTTTTTAAATGCACTTTCTCTCTTCCTTTAAAAATGGGTTCATAACAAAATTTTTGCAAACAAACTCAAAATTTGTTGGACCTTTGATAATCAAATGTACTCTTCACACTTCCTAGTTATTTTTATAGCATGGCATGAGATTCTTGATGTGAACCATTGATTTCATATCACTCTTTCTATTGATCTATAGCATGCCATGAGATTCTTCATAATTGGGGAAAAGGGAGAGTTGCACATCACTTCGGGTAGATCAATTCTCTAAAATTTATACAAAGCTCATTTTTGATGGAGGTCTTCAATTCAATATGGAATGGGTCAAGAGCTAGTCCATAGCATGCAATAATAGGTCATTCTACACTACAAGGAAAGAGAGGTATAGTGACGGCGGGTAGTGACGCAGGAATAGTGGCGTTGCTATTTGCGTCGTATTTGCGACGCAAATAGCGACGCCCCTCAGGGAAAAAAAAACAGGCCGAAACTCGAGCACGTTTCATTTCACGCATTTTCGTGAAACATTTTGAGAGGGAGAGCGAGAGAGAGAGCGACCGTGTTGCATAGGGTGAGAGAGGGAGAGGAAGAAGGCTTGCCATTGCCGCCGTTCGCGAAGGAGAGGAGGAGCCTTCATCGCAAAGAGGAGCTGCCAAACCCTCACCATATGGTTGTCAAGATTGTGGGAGAGAAGGAAGGAGTCTCACTTGTAGCTTTCTTGCTTGCACAATGGGGGAATACACACACAGGTGGAGGCTGAAAACAGTTTTCCTCTTCTTAGTTGTGTAAGCCAAAAAGAACTCTAGTACATAGAAATAGAAGAACCCTATATATGGGTCTCAAACCAAACTCAACTAACTAAGGTGGCATACTAACTGAGCCACGAACTAGAGTAGATAAGGATAGCTGTCATCTAGCTATTATTCATGGGCGGTGTACCAACCGCATCTACATCTAACAAGTCGGTGACATAAATGCACAACGGTCACCCTGGCATATCACGAGTGGAGCTCAATATCTCAACACTCCCCCTCGAGCTCAATCCCAATTCATGCACATCAAGCAGGTCTCTAAACTTGTGCAGCTTCTCTGCACCCAATGCCTTCGTAAATATGTCAGCTACCTGATCCTCTGTGCTGACATAAACTAGATCAATAAGACCTAGTAAAATCCTCTCCCGCACATAGTGATAATGCACCTCAATGTGCTTTGTTCTAGTATGATAGACAGGATTATTTGCCAAGTGTATACTGCTCATGTTGTCACAATAAATGAAAATTGGCCCACCTATAGGCTGATGCATATCATAAAGTAGCTTATGCAACCAAGCTACCTCACATGCAGCCATTGCTGCACCCCTGTACTCAGCCTTTATGCTCGATAAGGAAATTGTAGGCTATTTCTTGCTACTCCAAGTGACTGCAGCACTCCCAAAAGAGAGCACATATCCACTGGTAGATCCTCTATCAGAAATACTACCAGCCCAATCAGCATCAGTGTATCCATGCAATTGTATATGAACCCCAGTCTCATAAAGTAGTCTATACTGCAATGTGGACTTCACATACCTGAGTATGCGTCTAGCCGCATCCAAATGCGATTTCCTTGGAGCCTGCATAAACTGACTTACCAATCCAACAGCATAGCTCAAATCTAGCCTGGTAATAGTCATATAAATCAAACTTCCTACTATGCGTCTGTACATAGTAGGGTCTTCCAGAAGCTCACCTGCATCTGTGCTCAGCTTCACATTCTGCTCCAAAGGAACTAAAATAGGCTTACAGCCTGTCATCCCATATTTGGACAGCATGTCCAATCTATACTGCCTCTGCAAGAGCCATATCCCACTTGGTGATCTGATCTCCTCAATGCCCAAGAAATAATGCAGCTCTCCAAAATCCTTCATCTCAAACTTCTGCTTCAATAGCATTTTCACATGAAGGATATCTTCACCACTATCACTTGTGATAATCAAATCATCAACATAAATGACAAGCAGCATAATACCTTTCTCTGTTTTTCTCACATAAAGTGAGAAATCTGCCTTGGAAATTTGAAAGCTAATAGTGACAAGATACTGTCCTATCTTGTCAGACCATGCTCTAGGTGCTTGCTTCAAGCCATACAAGGCTTTCTTCAACCTGCAAAGAAACTCAGGATGAACAGCATGCACATAACCTGGTGGCTGCTCCATATAGACCTCTTCTTGCAAATCACCATGCAAGAAGGCATTCTTTACATCCATCTGATGTAAAGACCATTCCTTTGATGTAGCCATAGCAATGTCTACTCTTACGGTTGCCATCCTTGCAACAGGACTGAATGTTTCTTTATAATCAATGCCATATATTTGTGCATACCCCTTGACTACTAATCTTGCCTTGTATCTGTTCACGGAACCATCTGCATTGTGCTTCACCTTATAAACCCACTTACAACCAATTGCATTCTTATCTTTAGGCAAAGGTACCAATTCCCATGTAGCATTTGCTTCCAAGGCATCCATTTCTTCATCCATGGCTTTCTCCCATTTTTCTTTTCCCATGGCTTGCTCAAAAGAAGTGGGTTCTGGTTCTTGTATCACTTTGACCATATAGGCATAGTGAATGGCTATAAATCCATCATATTTCATCCTATCCACATGATACCTAGCTCTGGTAGACCTGCGCAAAGTAGGTTCACTCCTAGGTGCTCTCAAAACATCCCTGGTCTTCCTTACTCCAGGTGTAACAATAGAAGGAATACCCAACTCATCATCAATGCTCTGTTTTGAGCCACTGGATTCACCATCCACATAAGAGTGACCTGCATTCACATCAAACATGGGCTGATCTACCTTCCCTTTTCCTTTTCGTGAAACCTGCATACCACTATCTGCATTGTTTTGAGGAGATTCTCCTGATCTCAATCTGCCTGTCCATGGCGAAGAATGTGAACCACTGCTAGAGGACACTCCAGATCCACTAATATTTTGTGACTGCTGCTGTGAATTCTATGCAATATTACCATTTTGTGCATCTACATCATCAATCACATTTAGTGGTTTATACCCTTTAGAAATTCCATTTTGGAGCTCGATATCACGACAAAGCATGGCATAAGAGAGCCATGAAAGTTATGTACCTGTCTGATGTATTTCATGTCCTGAAAATCAAGAAAACCGGTCCTATGGAGGAGGACGTGGTAACTCTAGAGGAAGGGGGAGCCAAAGAGGTCATGGTGGATGGCAAAGAGGCCAAAATGCAAACAATAATGTTGAATGCTACTACTGTGGTAAAATAGGTCATATAGCTAAAGACTGCTATAAAAAGCACAATGACATCGTGAATGGAAAATTGCAACTAGGGAATTATGCATCTTCTAGTAGATAGGGTGATGGCATAAAGTAGCAATATTCATGCAGTCATACCCCACAACAAAATGGAATTGCAGAAAGGAAAAACAGAGCAGCAGTCTACATAATGAATAAGACTCCCACTACAGCAATACATGGGATGACTCCAGAGGAGAGGTATACTGGTAGGAAACCAGATATTTCTCATTTGAAGATTTTTGGTTGCATTGCCTATGTTCATGTGCCAGATGAGTTGAGATCCAAGTTGGATCCAAAAGTTGAGAAACGCATCTTTATTGGTTAGTCTTTGTAGAGCAGAAAGGGTATAGATGCTATAATCCTTCTACTCGTAAGTTTACAGTGAGAAGAGATCTTATTTTTTATGAGATGAGTAGCTGATATAAACCAGTAAATGTGATTGATGATGTAGATGCACAAAATGGTAATGCTGTACAGAATTCACAGCAGCAGTCACAAAATATTAGTGGACCTGGAACGTCCTCTAGCAGTGGTTCACATTCTTCGCCATGGACAGGCAGATTGAGATCAGGCGAATCTTCTCAAAGCAATGCAGATACTGGTATTCAGGTATCACGAAAAGGAAAAGAGAAGGTAGATCAGCACATGTTTGATGTGAATGCAGGTCACTCTTATGTGGATGGTGACTCCAATGGCTCAGAACAGAGCATTGATGATGAGTTGGGTATTCCTTCTATTGTTACACCTGGAGTAAGGAAGATCAGGGATGTTTTGAGAGCACCTAGGAGTGAACCTACTTTGCGCAGGTCTACCAGAGCTAGGTATCCTGTGGATAGGCTGAAATATGATGGATTTACAGCCATTCACTATGCCTATATGGTCAAAGTGATACAGGAACCAGAACCCACTTCTTTTGAGCAAGCCATGGGAAAAGCAAAATGGGAGAAAGCCATGGATGAAGAAATGGATGCCTTGGAAGCAAATGCTACATGGGAATCAGTACCTTTGCCTAAAGATAAGAATGCAATTGGCTGTAAGTGGGTTTATAAGGTGAAGCACAATGCAGATGATTCTGTGAACAGATAAAAGGCAAGATTAGTAGTCAAGGGATATGCACAAACATATGGCATTGATTATGAAGAAACATTCAGTCCGGTTGCAAGGATGGCAACTGTAAGAGCAGTCATTGCTATGGTTGCATCAAAGGAATGGTCTTTACATCAGATGGATGTAAAGAATGCCTTCTTGCATGGTGATTTGCAAGAAGAGGTATATATGGAGCAGCCACCAGGTTATGTGCATGCTGTTCATCCTGAGTTTGTTTGCAGGTTGAAGAAAGCATTGTATGGCTTGAAGCAAGCACCTAGAGCATGGTCTGACAAGATAGGACAGTATCTTGTCACTATTGGCTTTCAGATTTCCAAGGCAGATTTCTCACTTTATGTGAGAAAAACAGAGAAAGGTATTATGCTACTTGTCATTTATGTTGATGATTTGATTATGACAGGTGATAGTGATGAAGATATCCTTCATGTGAAAATGCTATTGAAGCAGAAGTTTGAGATGAAGGATTTGGGAGAGCTGCGTTATTTCTTGGACATTGAGGTGATTAGATCACCAAGCGGGATACGGCTCTTGCAGAGGCAGTATGGATTGGACATGCTGTCCAAATATGGGATGACAGGCTGTAAGCCTATTTCAGTTCCTTTGGAGCAGAATGTGAAGCTGAGCGCAGATGTAGGTGAGCTTCTGGAAGACCCTACTATGTACACGAGTGGAGCTGGATATCTCAACAAAGCATGGCATGAGAGAGCCAGGAAAGTTATGTATTGGCTGTCTATCAGCATTTCAGACTCTATGATTGTGCATATTCAAGATGCAAGTATGCCAAAGGAGGCATGGGATACTTTGTCAAAAATGTATAGCACAAATACGCAAGCCAGGAAAATGCAGCTCAAGGAAGAGTTGCATAATGTGCAAAGAGAAAATATGAGCATCAGTGACTACCACATGAAGGTGAAGAAGATTGCAGATGCACTTGCTTCCATTGGGTTGCCAGTGGAAGATGATGATTTAGTTTCTGTGACCTTGAAGGGTCTAGGAAAGGATTATGCACAGTTCCAAACATCCATTTCCGTCCGTGAAAGATTTCCTGATTTTGAGGAGTTGATTGCTCTTCTAATTTCTGAGGAGCAGAGAAATGGTGTTGCATCTTCTTCAGGAGGAACTTCAAAAGAAGCTGTCTTCTACTCAAATGCTGGAAGAGGTAGAGGCAGAGGTAGAGAAGGCCGATTTGGAGGCCGTGGTAAAAATCAGAATATGCAGCAAACTCAAGAAAACCAGTCCTATGGAGGAGGACGTGGTAACTCTAGAGGCAGGGGGAGCCAAAGAGGTCGTGGTGGATGGCAAAGAGGCCAAAATGCAAACAGCAATGTTGAATGCTACTACTGTGGTAAAATATCATATGGCTAAAGACTGCTATAAAAAGCAGAATGACATCATGAATGGAAAATTGCAACAAGGGAAATATGCATCTTCTAGTAGACAGGGTGATGACAGAAATGATCATTTGTTTATGGTGCAGCACATGAACAATTCTGTGACAAGTACAGAAGAAAGCAACAATGTATGGTATATTGACTCAGGTGCATCAAACCACATGACAGGTCATGCAGAATGGATGGAGGATGCAAGGAAAATGGAAAAACCAGGATTTGTGGAGACTGGTGATGATACTGCACATCTTATTGTGCAGATTGGAAAAATTCCTTTGTCTATGTAGGATGGGAAAAAGAAATACCTGTCCGATGTATTTCATGTCCTGAGTATCACCAAGAATCTGGTTTCTGTTGGTCAAATGGTTGAGCAGGGCTTGCAGGTCAAATTTAATCCTCATGGATGCTTTGTTGAGGATATGAAAAATAAAGGTCGCTTGATAGCAAAAGCAAAGAAGAAGGGCAGAATGTTTACGTTGGATGCAGACATGTCTGAATTGAGTGTAGCAATGTTTGCACATGGGACCGGTGTAGTTGCAGATATTGATATCTGGCATAAACGCATTGGTCATGTTAATGTACAGCGACTTAAATCAATGCAGGCCCAAAATATTGTTGTAGGATTGCCTAAATTCAAGGTTGCAGAAATGCATAAGGTATGTGAAGCCTGCCAATTTGGAAAATAGGCAAGGAAACCATTTCCTAGACATGTTCAAGAGAGTAAGAAGCCATTGGAATTAATCCACTCTGATGTGTGGACTACTAAAATTGCATCTCTTGGAGGCTGTTATTATTTTGTCACTTTTATTGATGACTATAGTAGAAAAGTTTAGGTGTATTTTATGAAAAAGAAAAGTAAAGTTTTTGGGCATTTCAAAACTCTTAAAGCTATGGTTGAAAAAGAAACAGGCCTGCAAATAAAACGCCTAAGGTCAGATGGAGGGGGAGAGTACCTCTCAAATGAGTTTGCAAGGTTCCTACAGGAGCATGGCATAAAGTAGCAATATTCATGCAGTCATACCCCACAACAAAATGGAATTGTAGAAATGAAAAATATGCATATTGGAGAGGTATCTCGTGCCATGCTCAACGAAAAAGACTTGCTAGATTTTTACTGGCCTGAAGTAGTTTCTACAGCAGTCTACATAATGAACAGGACTCCCACTACAGCAATACATGGGATGACTCCAGAGGAGAGGTATACTGGTAGGAAACTAGATATTTCTCATTTCAAGATTTTTGGTTGCATTGCCTATGTTCATGTGCCAGATGAGTTGAGATCTAAGTTGGATCCAAAAGCTGAGAAGTGCTTCTTTATTGGTTACTCTCTGCAAAAGCAGAAAGGGTATAGATGCTATAACCCTTCTACTCGTAAGTTTACAGTGAGCAGAGATGTTATTTTTGATGAGATGAGTAGCTGGTATAAACCAGTAAATGTGATTGATGATGTAGATGCACAAAATGGTAATGCTGCACAGAATTCACAGCAGCAGTCACAAAATATTAGTGAACTTGGAACGTCCTCTAGCAATGGTTCACATTCTTCGCCATGGACAGGCAGATTGAGATTAGGCGAATCTTCTCAAAGTAATGCAGATAGTGGTATTCAGGTGTCACGAAAAGGAAAAGAGAAGGTAGATCAGCCCATGTTTGATGTGAATGCAGGTCACTCTTATGTGGATGGTGAATCCAGTGGCTCAGAACAGAGCATTGATGATGAGTTGGGTATTCCTTCTATTGTTACACCTGGAGTAAGGAAGATCAGGGATGTTTTGGGAGCACCTGGGAGTGAACCTACTTTGTGCAGGTCTACCAGAGCTAGGTATCCTGTGGATAGGCTGAAATATGATGGATTTACAGCCATTCACTATGCCTATATGGTCAAAGTGATATAGGAACCAGAACCCACTTCTTTTGAGCAAGCCATGGAAAAAGAAAAATGGGAGAAAGCCATGGATGAAGAAATGGATGCCTTGGAAGCAAATGCTACATGGGAATTGGTACCTTTTCCTAAAGATAAGAATGCAATTGGTTGTAAGTGGGTTTATAAGGTGAAGCACAATGTAGATGATTCTGTGAACAGATACAAGGCAAGATTAGTAGTCAAGGGGTATGCACAAACATATGGCATTGATTATGAAGAAACATTTAGTCCGGTTGCAAGGATGGCAACCGTAAGAGCAGTCATTACTATGTTGCATCAAAGGAATGGTCTTTACATTAGATGGATGTAAAGAATGCCTTCTTGCATGGTGATTTGCAAGAAGAGGTATATATGGAGCAGCCACCAGGTTATGTGCATGCTGTTCATCCTGAGTTTGTTTGCAGGTTGAAGAAAGCATTGTATGGCTTGAAGCAAGCACCTAGAGCATGGTCTGACAAGATATGACAGCATCTTGTCACTATTGGCTTTCAGATTTCCAAGGCAGATTTCTCACTTTATGTGAGAAAAACAAAGAAAGGTATTATGCTACTTGTCATTTATGTTGATGATTTGATTATGACATGTGACAGTGATGAAGATATCCTTCATGTGAAAATGCTATTGAAGCAGAAGTTTGAGATGAAGAATTTGGGAGAGCTGCGTTATTTCTTGATATCTGGCATAAACGCATTGGTCATGTTAATGTACATCGACTTAAATCAATGCAGGCCCAAAATATTATTGTAGGATTGCCTAAATTCAAGGTTGCAGAAATGCATAAGGTATGTGAAGCCTGCTAATTTGGAAAACAGGCAAGGAAACCATTTCCTAGACATGTTCAAGAGAGTAAGAAGCCATTGGAATTAATCCACTCTGATGTGTGGACTACTAAAGCTGTATCTCTTGGAGGCTGTTATTATTTTGTCACTTTTATTGATGACTATAGTAGAAAAGTTTAGGTGTATTTTATGAAAAAGAAAAGTGAAGTTTTTGGGCATTTCAAAACTCTTAAAGCTATGGTTGAAAAAGAAACAGGCCTACAAATAAAATGCCTAAGGTCAGATGGAGGGGGAGAGTACCTCTCAAATGAGTTTGCAAGGTTCCTGCAGGAGCATGGCATAAAGTAGCAATATTCATGCAGTCATACCCCACAACAAAATGGAATTGCAGAAAGGAAAAACAGGCATATTGGAGAGGTATCTCATGCCATGCTCAACGAAAAAGACTTGCCAAATTTTTACTGAAGCAGTTTCTACAGCAATCTACATAATGAATAGGACTCCCACTGCAGCAATACATGGGATGACTCCAGAGGAGAGGTATACTGGTAGGAAACTAGATATTTCTTATTTGAAGATTTTTGGTTGCATTGCCTATGTTCATGTGCCAGATGAGTTGAGATTCAAGTTGGATCCAAAAGCTGAGAAGTGCATCTTTATTGGTTACTCTCTGCAGAGCAGAAAGGGTATAGATGCTATAACCCTTCTACTCGTAAGTTTACAGTGAGCAGATATATTGTTTTTGATGAGATGAGTAGCTGGTATAAACCAGTAAATGTGATTGATGATGTAGATGCACAAAATGGTAATGCTACACAGAATTCACAGCAGCAGTCACAAAATATTAGTGGACCTGGAACGTCCTCTAGAAGTGGTTCACATTCTTCGCCATGGACAGGCAGATTGAGATCAGGTGAATCTTCTCAAAGCAATGCAGATAGTGGTATTTAGGTATCACGAAAAGGAAAAGAGAAGGTAGATCAGCCCATGTTTGATGTGAATGCAAGTCACTCTTATGTGGATGGTGAATCTAGTGGCTCAGAACAGAGCATTGATGATGAGTTGGGTATTCCTTCTATTGTTACACCTGGAGTAAGGAAGACCATGTCAAGATTGTGGGAGAGAAGGAAGGAGTCTCACTTGTAGCTTTCTTGCTTGCACAATGGGGGAATACACACAAGGGTGGAGGCTGAAAAATAGTTTTCCTCTTCTTAGTTGTGTAAGCCAAAAGAACTCAAGTACAAAGAAATAGAGGAATCCTATATATGGGTCTCAAACCAAACTCAACTAACTAAGGTGGCATACTAACTGAGCCACGAACTAGAGTAGATAAGGATAGCTATCATGTAGCTATTATTCATGGGCGGTGTACCAACCGCGTCTACAACTGACAAGTCGGTGACATAAATACACAACGGTCACCCTGGCGTATCGCGAGTGGAGCTCGATATCTCAACACTCCCCCTCGAGCTCAATCCGAATTCCTGCACACCAAGTAGGTCTCTAGACTTGCGCAGCTTCTCTGCGCCCAATGCCTTCGTGAATATGTCAGCTACCTGATCCTCTGTGCTGACATAAACTAGATCAATAAGACCTAGTAAAACCCTCTCTCGCACATAGTGATAATACACCTCAATGTGCTTTGTTCTAGCATGATAGATTGGGTTATTTGCCAAGTGTATACTACTCATGTTGTCACAATAAATGACAACTGGTCCATTTGTAGACTGATGCATATCATAAAGTAGCTTATGCAACCAAGCTACCTCACATGCAGCCATTGCTGAACCCCTGTACTCAGCCTCTGTGCTCGACAAGGCAACTGTAGGCTGTTTCTTGCTGCTCCAAGTGACTGCATCACTCCCAAAAGAGAACACATATCCACTGGTAGATCGTCTATCAGAAATGCTACCAGCCCAATCAGCATCAGTGTAACCATGCAACTGTATCTGAACCCTAGTCTCATAAAATAGTCCATACTGCAATGTGGACTTTACATACCTGAGTATGCGTCTAGCCGTATCCAAATGCGGTTTCCTTGGAGCCTACATAAACTGACTTACCAATCCAACAGCATAGCTCAAATCTGGCCTGGTAATAGTCATATAAATCAAGCTTCCTACTATGCGTCTGTACATAGTAGGGTCTTCCAGAAGCTCACCTGCATCTGTGCTCAGCTTCACATTCTGCTCCAAAGGAACTGAAATAGGCTTACAGCCTGTCATCCCATATTTGGACAGCATGTCCAATCCATACTGCCTCTGCAAGAGCCGTATCCCACTTGGTGATCTAATCACCTCAATGCCCAAGAAATAACGCAGCTCTCCCAAATCCTTCATCTCAAACTTCTGCTTCAATAGCATTTTCACATGAAGGATATCTTCATCACTGTCACCTGTCACAATCAAATCATCAACATAAATGACAAGTAGCATAATACATTTCTCTGTTTTTCTCACATAAAGTGAGAAATTTGCCTTGGAAATCTGAAAGCCAATAGTGACAAGATACTGTCCTATCTTGTCAGACCATGCTCTAGGTGCTTGCTTCAAGCCATACAAGGCTTTCTTCAACCTACAAACAAACTCAGGATGAACAGCATGCACATAACCTCTTCTTGCAAATGGAAGTTTAGAATGACGAATTTCCTTATGGGAAAAGGATATTGGGAATTTGTTGCAGGAAATGAAGAAGAACCAGTTCTTCCTAATGTTCCCAATCAACAGCAAATGCAGGCATTTAAAGCATGGCATGAGAGAGCCAGGAAAGTTATGTACTGGCTGTCTATCAACATTTCAGACTCTATGATTGTGCATATTCAAGATGCAAGTACGCCAAAGGATGCATGGGATACTTTGTCAAAAATGTATAGCACAAATACGCAAGCCAGGAAAATGCAGCTCAAGCAAGAGTTGCATAATGTGCAAAGAGAAAATATGAGCATCAGTGACTACCACATGAAGGTGAAGAAGATTGCAGATGCACTTGCTTCCATTGGGTCGCCAGTGGAAGATGATGATTTAGTTTCTGTGACCTTGAATGGTCTAAGAAAGGATTATGCACAGTTCCGAACATCCGTTTTCGTCCGTGAAAGATTTCTTGAATTTGAGGAGTTGATTGCTCTTCTAATTTCTGAGGAGCAGAGAAATGGTGTTGCATCTTCTTCAGGAGGAACTTCAAAAGAAGCTGTCTTCTACTCAAATGCTGGAAGAGGTAGAGGCAGAGGTAGAGAAGGCCGATTTGGAGGCCGTGGTAAAAATCAGAATATGCAGCAAACTCAAGAAAACCAGTCCTATGGAGGAGGACGTGGTAACTCTAGAGGCAGGGGGAGCCAAAGAGGTCGTGGTGGATGGCAAAGAGGCCAAAATGCAAACAGCAATGTTGAATGCTACTACTGTGGTAAAATATCATATGGCTAAAGACTTCTATAAAAAGCAGAATGACATCATGAATGGAAAATTGCAACAAGGGAATTATGCATCTTCTAGTAGACAGGGTGATGACAAAAATGAGCATTTGTTTATGGTGCAGTACATGAACAATTCTGTGACAAGTACAGAAGAAAGCAACAATGTATGGTATATTGACTCAGGTGCATCAAACCACATGACAGGTCATGCAGAATGGATGGAGGATGCAAGGAAAATGGAAAAACCAGGATTTGTGGAGACTGGTGATGATACTGCACATCTTATTGTGCAGATTGGAAAAATTCATTTGTCTATGTAGGATGGGAAAAAGAAATACCTGTCCGATGTATTTCATGTCCTGAGTATCACCAAGAATCTGGTTTCTGTTGGTCAAATGGTTGAGCAGGGCTTGCAGGTCAAATTTAATCCTCATGGATGCTTTGTTGAGGATATGAAAAATAAAGGTCACTTGATAGCAAAAGGAAAGAACAAGGGCAGAATGTTTACGTTGGATGCAGACATGTCTGAATTGAGTGCAGTAATGTTTGCACATGGGACTGGTGTAGTTGTAGATATTGATATCTGGCATAAACGCATTGGTCATGTTAATGTATATCGACTTAAATCAATGCAGGCCCGAAATATTATTGTAGGATTGCCTAAATTCAAGGTTGCAGAAATGCATAAGGTATGTGAAGCCTGCCAATTTGGAAAACAGGCAAGGAAACCATTTCCTAGACATGTTCAAGAGAGTAAGAAGCCATTGGAATTAATACACTCTGATGTGTGGACTACTAAAGCTGCATCTCTTGGAGGCTGTTATTATTTTGTCACTTTTATTGATGACTATAGTAGAAAAGTTTAGGTGTATTTTATGAAAAAGAAAAGTGAAGTTTTTGGGCATTTCAAAACTCTTAAAGCTATGGTTAAAAAAGAAACAGGCATGCAAATAAAATGCCTAAGGTCAGATGGAGGGGGAGAGTACCTCTCAAATGAGTTTGCAAGGTTCCTGCAGGAGCATGGCATAAAGTAGCAATATTCATACAGTCATACCCCACAACAAAATGGAATTGCAAAAAGGAAAAACAGGCATATTGGAGAGGTGTATCTCGTGCCATGCTCAACGAAAAAGACTTGCCAGATTTTTACTGGTGGGCTGAAGCAGTTTGTACAGCAGTCTACATAATGAATAGGACTCCCACTGCAGCAATACATGGGATGACTCCAGAGGAGAGGTATACTGGTAGGAAACCAGATATTTCTCAGTTGAAGATTTTTGGTTGCATTGCCTATGTTCATGTGCCAGATGAGTTGAGATCCAAGTTGGATCCAAAAGCTGAGAAGTGCATCTTTATTGGTTACTCTCTGCAGAGCAGAAAGGGTATAGATGCTATAACCCTTCTACTCGTAAGTTTACAGTGAGCAGAGATGTTGTTTTTTATGAGATGAGTAGTTGGTATAAACTAGTAAATGTGATTGATGATGTAGATGCACAAAATGGTAATGCTGCCCAGAATTCACAGTAGCAGTCACAAAATATTAGTGGACCTGGAATGTCCTCTAGCAGTGGTTCACATTCTTCGCCATGGACAGATAGATTGAGATCAGGCGAATCTTCTCAAAGCAATGCAGATAGTGGTATTCGGGTATCACGAAAAGGAAAAGAGAAGGTAGATCAGCCCATATTTGATGTGAATGTAGGTCACTCTTATGTGGATAGTGAATCTAGTGGCTCAGAATAGAGCATTGATGATGAGTTGGGTATTCCTTCTATTGTTACACCTGGATTAAGGAAGACCAGGGATGTTTTGAGAGCACCTGGGAGTGAACCTACTTTGTGCAGGTCTACCAGAGCTAGGTATCCTGTGGATAGGCTGAAATATGATGGATTTACAGCCATTCACTATGCCTATATAGTCAAAGTGATACAGGAACCAGAACCCACTTCTTTTGAGTAAGCCATGGAAAAAGAAAAATGGGAGAAAGCCATGGATGAAGAAATGGATGCCTTGGAAGCAAATGCTACATGGGAATTGGTACCTTTGCCTAAAGATAAGAATGCAATTGGTTGTAAGTGGGTTTATAAGGTGAAGCACAATGCAGATGATTCTGTGAACAGATACAAGGCAAGATTAGTAGTCAAGGGGTATGCACAAACATATGGCATTGATTATGAAGAAACATTTAGTCCGATTGCAAGGATAGCAACCGTAAGAGCAGTCATTGCTATGGCTGCATCAAAGGAATGGTCTTTACATCAGATGGATGTAAAGAATGCCTTCTTGCATGGTGATTTGCAAGAAGAGGTATATATGGAGCAGCCACCAGGTTATGTGCATGCTGTTCATCCTGAGTTTGTTTGCAGGTTGAAAAAAGCATTGTATGGCTTGAAGCAAGCACCTAGAGCATGGTCTGACAAGATAGAACAGCATCTTGTCACTATTGGCTTTCAGATTTCCAAGGCAGATTTCTCACTTTATGTGAGAAAAACAGAGAAAGGTATTATGCTACTTGTCATTTATGTTGATGATTTGATTATGACAGGTGATAGTGATGAAGATATCCTTCATGTGAAAATGCTATTGAAGCAGAAGTTTGAGATGAAGGATTTGGAAGAGCTGCGTTATTTCTTGGGCATTGAGGTGATTAGATCACCAAGTGGGATACGGCTCTTGCAGAGGCAGTATGGATTGGACATGCTGTCCAAATATGGGATGACAGGCTGTAAGCCTATTTCGGTTCCTTTGGAGCAGAATGTGAAGCTGAGCGCAGATGCAGGTGAGCTTTTGGAAGACCCTACTATGTATAGACGCATAGTAGGAAGCTTGATTTATATGACTATTACCAGGCCAGATTTGAGCTATGCTGTTGGATTGGTAAGTCAGTTTATGTAGGCTCCAAGGAAACCGCATTTGGATACGGCTAGACGCATACTCAGGTATGTAAAGTCCACATTGCAGTATGGACTATTTTATGAGACTGGGGTTCAGATACAGTTGCATGGTTACACTGATGCTGATTGGGCTGGTAGCATTTCTGATAGACGATCTACCAGTGGATATGTGTTCTCTTTTGGGAGTGATGCAGTCACTTGGAGCAGCAAGAAACAGCCTACAGTTGCCTTGTCGAGCACAGAGGCTGAGTACAGGGGTGCAGCAATGGCTGCATGTGAGGTAGCTTGGTAAGTCAGTTTATGCAGGCTCCAAGGAAACCGCATTTGGATGCGGCTAGACGTATACTTAGGTATGTGAAGTCCACATTGTAGTATGGACTACTTCATGAGACTGGGGTTTAGATACAGTTGCATGGATACACTTATGCCGATTGCGCTGGTAGTATTTCTGATAGACGATCTACCAGTGGATATGTGTTCTCTTTTGGGAGTGCTGCAGTCACTTGGAGCAGCAAGAAACAATCTATAGTTTCCTTGTCAAGCACAGAGGCTGAGTACAGGGGCGCAGCAATGGCTGCATGTGAGGTAGCTTGGTTGCATAAGCTACTTTATGATATGCATCAGTCTACATATGGGCCAGTTGTCATTTATTGTGACAATATGAGTAGTATACACTTGGCAAATAACCCAGTCTATCATGCTAGAACAAAGTACATTGAGGTGCATTATCACTATGTGCGGGAGAGGGTGTTACTAGGTCTTATTGATCTAGTTTATGTCAGCACAGAGGATCGGGTAGCTGACATATTTATGAAGGCATTGGGAGCAAAGAAGCTGCGCAAGTTGAGAGACCTACTTGGTGTGCAGGAATTGGGATTGAGCTCGAGGGGGAGTGTTGAGATATCGAGCTCCACTCGTGATATGCTAGGGTGATCGTTGTGCATTTATGTCACCGACTTATCTGTTGCAGATGCGGTTGGTACACCGCCCATGAATAATAGCTAGATGACAGCTATCCTTATCTACTCTAGTTCGTGGCTCAGTTAGTATGCCACCTTAGTTAGTTGAGTTTGGTTTTGAGACCCATATATAGGGTTCTTCTATTTCTATGTACTTGAGTTCTTTTTGGCTTACACAACTAAGAAGAGAAAAATTGTTTTTCAGCCTCCACCTTTTGTGTGTATTCCCCCATTGTGCAAGCAAGAAAGCACAAGTGAGACTCCTTCCTTCTCTCCCATAATCTTGACATGCTTTAAATGCCTGCATTTGTTGTTGATTGGGAACATCAGGAAGAACTGGTTCTTCTTCATTTCCTGCAACGAATTCCCAATATCCTTTTCCCATAAGGAAATTCGTCATTCTAAACTTCCATGCTTGGAAGTTGTTCTTGTCAAGCTTTTCAGTGACAATCTGTGAAAGAGAATCAGATGCCATTATAGAACACTACAAAAAATTATGTCCCTGCAAAGAACACAACTTCAACCTCACAAGGGCAAATTTGCAAAACTGACGAAAGTGGTATTTGACCACACAGTCACTTCCTAGTGACGATTTTGCATCAACAGGCAACAAGGATGATTCTGTAACTCCCAATGTCTCTGCGCACAGGCATACGATGCAATTTCTACAATAACTTTTCATCGACCTGTAGAACAGTGGTCGCACATCATAAAACATGGCCTTTTCCTTAGTGCATGCAGAAAACTTTCGCCTCCAAAACAGGCCCCGAAATGGCCTCAAATAAAAAAAACAGAGCAACCAAGGGCTAAAGCCTTTACCTGCAGCATATACTGCCCTCTTGCTACACCGTGAAGGGCGTCTCAATCTGAGACAATGCACTCTTGCACTTTTCGGCTGTGCTACCTGCAGAGACTTGCTCCCAAAACAGAAAAATGAAAGCAACATTGGTTCTCTTACCAGAACACCGCGAACTTGGTTTGCTTTCTTGAGCTCCTTACCACGAACAAGGCTCTGATACCATGTCAAGATTGTGGGAGAGAAGGAAGGAGTCTCACTTGTAGCTTTTTTGCTTGCACAATGGGGGAATACACACACAGGTGGAGGCTGAAAACAGTTTTCCTCTTCTTAGTTGTGTAAGCCAAAAAAAACTCTAGTACATAGAAATAGAAGAACCCTATATATGGGTCTCAAACCAAACTCAACTAACTAAGGTGGCATACTAACTGAGCCACGAACTAGAGTAGATAAGGATAGCTGTCATCTAGCTATTATTCATGGGTAGTGTACCAACCGCATCTACAGCTAACAAGTCGGTGACATAAATGCACAACGGTCACCTTGGCATATCACGAGTGGAGCTCAATATCTCAACAATGGTCAGTGAGTCCATTCTCTCATTCTTTTGCTTATTTAGGGTTTAATTCTCTCCTTCTTTTGCTTGTTTAGGAGAGGAAATGAGAGAGAAAGAGAGGGAGAATGAGAGGGAGGGAGAGAAAGAGAAAGAGAGGGGGAGAGAGAGAAAGAGAGGGAGAGGGATGGGGAGGAAATGAGAGAGGGAGAGTGCATTCTCTCTCTCTTTTACTTTTACTTATATGATTTGTGTATATATATTAAGAGAGGGAGAGGAAATGAGAGAGAAAGAGAGGGAGAGCGAGGAAATGGAAGAGGGAGGGGGAGGGAGGGAGAGAGAGAGAGAGGGAGGAAATGGAAGAGGGAGGGGGATGAAATGAGAGAACGAGAGGGAGGGTGTATTCTCTCTCTTATTTATTTATTTTTTGTATAATTTGTATATAATGAGAGAGGGAGAAGAAATGAGAGAGAGGGAGAGGGAGAAAGAGAGGGAAATTAAAGAGAGGGAGAGGGAGGAAATGGGAGAGCGAGGGAAAGGAAATGAGAGAGGGAGAGGGAGGAAGAGAGAGAGGAAATGAGAGAGGGAGAGGGAGAGGGAATGAGAGAGGGAGAGGGAGAGAGAAAGAGAAAGAGAAAGAGAGGGAGGGGGGAGGGGGGAGGAAATGAGAGAGGGAGAGGGAAGGAGAGTGCATTCTCTCTCTCTTTTACTTTTTCTTATGTGATTTGTGTATATATATTGAGAGAGGGAGAGGAAATGAGAGATAAAGAGAGAGAGAGGGAGGGGGAGGGAGGGAGAGAGAGAGAAAGAGAGGGAGAGGGAGAGGGAGGAAATGGAAGAGGGAGGGGGATGAAATGAGAGAACGAGAGGGAGGGAGAGTGTATTCTCTCTCTTATTTATTTATTTTTTGTATAATTTGTATATAATGAGAGAGGGAGAAGAAATGAGGGAGACGGAGAGGGAGAGGGAGAAAGAGAGGGAAATTAAAGAGAGGGAGAGGGAGGGGGAGGAAGAGAGAGAGAAAATGAGAGAGGGAGAGGGAGAGGGAGAGGGAAATTAAAGAGAGGGAGAGGGAGGAAATAGGAGAGGGAGGGGCAGGAAGAGAGGGAGAGGGAATGAGAGAGGGAGAGGGAAAGGGGGGGAGACGAAAACATAGTAGGGAAATGAGAGAGGGAGAGGGAGGGAGAAGAAATGAGAGAAGGAGAGGAGGAGAGCAAAAGGAAATGAGAGAGGGAGAGGAGAGAGAAAAAAAAGAGAGAATGAGAGGAGAGAGAAAAAGAGATAAGATGTTTAACATAATAGGCAAACAGAGAAAGAGAGGGTGTGGGTGAGAGTGAGGGTGAGGGAGGGAGAGGAAATGAGAGAGGGAGAGGAAGAGAGAAAAGGAAATGAGAGAGGGAGAGGAGAGACAACAAGAAATGAGAGAGAGGAGAGAGAGAAAAAGAGAGAAAGATCATTAAACCTAATAGAAAAATAGAGAAAGAGAGAGTCAGGGTGAGGGAGGGAGAGGAAATGAGAGAGGGAGAGAAAGAAAGAAAGGAAAATGAGACAAGGAGAGGAGAGAGAAAAAAAGAGAGAGGGAGAGGAGAGAGAAAAAGAGAAAAAATTACTAAATCTAATAGAGAAAGAGAAAAAGAGAGGGTCAAGGTGAGGGAGGGACAGGAAATGAGAGAGGGAGAGAAAGAGAGAAAGGTAAATGAGAGAGGGAGAGGAGAGAGAAAAAATGAGAGAGAGAGAGAGGAGAGAGAAAAAGAGAGAAAAATCATTAAACCTAATAGGGAAAGAGAGAAAGAGAAGGTGAGGGAGAGGGAGGAAGAGGAAATGAGACAGGTAGAGGAAGAGAGAAAATGAAATGAGAGAGAGAGAGGAGAGAGAAAAAATGAGAGAGAGAGAGAGAGGAGAGAGAAAAAGAGAGAAAAATCATTAAACCTAATAGGAAAAGAGAGAAAGAGAGGGTGAGGGCGAGGGAGAGAGAGGAAATGAGAGAGGGAGAGGAAGAGAGAAAAGGAAATGAGAGAGGTAGAGGAGAGAGAAAAAGGAATGAGAGAGATAGGAGAGAGAAAAATAGAGAAAGATAATTAAACCTAATGGGAAAAGAGAGAAAGAGAGGGTCAGGGTGAGGGAGGGAGAGGAAATGAGAGAGGGAGAGAAAGAGAGAAAAGGGAATGAGAGAGGGAGAGGAGAGAGAAAAATGAATGAGAGGGAGAGGAGAGAGAAAAAGATAAAAAATCATTAAATCTAATAGAGAAAGGGAGAAAGAGAGGGTCATGGTGAGGGAGGGACAGGAAATGAGAGAGGGAGAGAAAGAGAGAAAGGGAAATGAGAGAGGGAGAGGAGAGAGAAAAGGAAATGAGAGAGAGAGGAGAGAGAAAACGAGAAAAATCATTAAACCTAATAGGGAAAGAGAGAAAGAGAGGGTTAGGGTGAGGGAGGGAGAGGAAATGAGAGAGGGGGAGGAAGAGAGAAAGGGAAATGAGAGAGGGAGAGGAGAGAGAAAAAAATGAGGGAGAAGAAAGGAGAGAGAAAAAGAGAAAAAATCATTAAACCTAATAGGGAAAGAGAGAAAGAGAGGGTACCCTGGCACCTATTACATAGTATCATAGTACTGGGTACTTCGCACTATGATATTAGAGTACTAGGTGCTAGATACTAAGATGCTATGATATTATGTGCTAGGTACTAAGTACTAGGTACTAAATACTAGTGTTCTGTGATACTATATGCTAGGTCATAGAAAAAGAGAGAGATGGAAGGAGAGGATAACAATCTAAGAAAAGAAAAGAATGATAACAAAAACAAATTGTTTGTTGTAACATAGACAAAATGGAAAACGAAGAAGGTCCTGTTGTTCAAGATCGCGAGGCATATCTTAATCAGCGTGTCCCATGTCCTTGCTCTCAATGCAAGCTGACAATTAGACGAAAACGTCGATTGTCTATAGAACACGTATGACGATTTGGCGAGTTTCAATCTAAGATCATTGATCAGGCGATTGCGGATTTTTAGCAAACTGTAATTTGAAGTTAATATCAATCATGCATTGTACTCGCAAGCTAATTGAATACTATATACAATAAGATTGGATCTCGCTGGCAAATTTTCTATCCATGGGGGTGATGTCTCATCCCAAGGAGAAGTGCACCCTTTGCACCCAATTAGAAGAGTACATGGATGTGTGATGGATGGAGTGCAGGAGCCAATCCACCACTCGCAAGGCCAATCTATACCATCAATGCTAGAGGAGACAGGCAACAATCCAGACCTACCTACAATCTTGGAGCCTGAGAAGGAGGCAATGATTGATGCATTGATTCCCATGGATATCGAGACTTCTGATCCGCTTAGAGAGGAAGCATCCATACCATTATATGATGGGTACTGAGTATCTCGGCTGAAGACACTGCTTGCACTCTTAAGTGTGCAAGCAAAATACGGGTGGAGCGATAGGAGTGTGACCGAGTTGTTCAGGTACCTTGTATATACACTTCATTGATTTTTTTTTCGGCACTATTATTACAAACATTTGTTCTTTTTCAAGGTATTTTATGATTTTTTTCAAGTTATTGAAATATCATATATTACCACCTGCAAATACCATGCCTAAGTCTCGTGATGATGCACGACATGTTTTACGGAAGCTTGGCATGGACTACAATAACATCCATGCATGTATCAACGATTGCATACTGTTTTGAGGAGAATACGAGACTATGGAGACATGTCCAAAGTGTGGTGTTCATAGGTATCGACAGGACTTGCAAGGGCAAACCATCCCTCAAAAAGTTCTCAGACACTTTCCGCTTATCCCCTGCATAAACCACATGTTTTGTACGTCCGACATGGCGAGCTTGACAATGTGGCATGCGCATAATAGATCCATGGATGGAGTTCAACGAATATCAGCGGATTCATACTCATGGAGCCACATTGACTCTACCTTCCCAGGCTTTGCTCGAGAGCCAAGGAATCTTCGGCTCGGTCTTGCAATGGATGGCATGAATCCATTCGGTCTATGCTCAACTTCTTATAGTGTGTGGTCTATAGTCCTTGTGAACTACAATATCCCTCCATGGCTTTTTACAAAGAAAGGACATCTCATCCTTAGCTTACTCGTCCCCGGCCGCTACAAAGTCAAAAATATGGACGTGTATCTCCATTAGTCGATGAGCTTAAGATTTTGTGGGAGGAGGGGGACACCATGCAAGATATGACCAGGTGCGATGGTCAACGGTCAGCCAATATTCGAGTCATTCTCATGTGGACGATGCATGACTTTTCGGGATTCGGAGAGTGCTCAGGTGAGCAAGCCTCCGTTCTCGCTAGTAATATCTATATTTTATCTCATTCAAGCAAGTATTCACTAGGTCATGGTGTTGGAACAGGTCTGGTTACCTCAGGTTATCATGCATGTCCATTGTGCGGGCCACAGTTAGACTCTCGAAGGTCACGAACCATGAAGAAGATGGTATATCAAGGACATGCTGCTTTCTTGCTAGAGGATCATGAACTCAGGGAAGGTTTCCTTGGATGACCTCCAACACGTATGAATGCCACAAGCTGGTACGAGCTGAAAATGGTCCACGCGGAATCACATCCAAATGGAATGCAACGGTTTTTTAGTTTTGTACGAGTTGCTATATTGGACCCACTTACAGGTCAACCACTTGTTGGATCCCATGCATATTTTCAAGAATGTGGGTAGCTTGTTATGGGACCACATCACACGAAAGAGAGACACTATAGGGGCACAAATGGATTTGAAGGAGGTAGGTAAGATGGAGGCGCTTTGGCCGCAGTCGAGTGTTGATGGTCGCGTGCAGCTTCCTCGCGCTCCTTGGGTTTTTTCCACTAAAGAAGAGCACATTGTGCAGCAAGTAATCAAGTCTATCCACACTCCAATGGGTATGATGCATTCTCTCAGGTCTGCATTTTCTAAAGACAACCAATTATCAGGGCTAAAATCCCATGACTGGAATAAGATATGTCAGGTTTGTACTACAAATGGATTGTAATTAGCGTGGGAATTTTGCTATTTGGAATGTAGCTATTATTCATAATGCTTTCTCATTTGTGGCAGTTTGTACTACCGATCGCGATCGCAGGATGTCTTACTCCAGAAATACGTAGGGCCATTTACAGGTTGTTGACTTTGGTGCAATGGATCTCACAGAAGGAGATTAAGTCGTCCTCTATTGAATCCGCGAAGTGGGGAGCAGTGGAGACGGTCTGTCTCTTTGAGAAATACCTGCCCACCAGCATACTCACGATACAAATCCACATTCTTGTGCATCTTGTAGATGAAGTGGAGATTGCTGGACCTATCCATACACGATGGATGTTCTTCTTGGAGCGCTTCATGAAAACCCTGAAAGGCTTTGTGCGACAACGAGCTCGGCCAGAAGGTAGTATGGCTGAAGGTTGGTTGGTATCTGAGGCGCTAGTGCATATTTCACAATGGCTACCAACGGTGGAACCAGACAATGAAATGCTATGGTCGCTGAAGGACCATGATAGACTAACTGGAGATGTGGTGGTTGGAAATGGGGTAGAAAAAAGAATGGATGCCTCAATGGAAGAGAAGGTGAATCGCTTTTGTATGTTGCACCATGCCTCTATGGAGACGTGGCTCGCCAAGTACCAGATCGCTAGGCAAGATCGAGAGGAAGCACGAGCTGAATTCCGACGTAGTACGCATCATCAATCGATTCGATATCCCGAAGGCATGGAGGAGATGCCGCGGTTCATGTCAATGCGATGGTTGCATGGAGCTTTGACCGCAGCGTCTCGTGAAGGGACAGAGGTCTCAATGGAGGAGTGGGAATTCTCGAGGGGATGTAGTCCAAAGGTGATGAGGGGTTTAGAATCTGTCGTATCTAAATTTTATATGCGACATCTAATTTGAGTGTTTCAATGTACAGTACAAAATATATAGTGCAGCATGGTCGCACGGACGGCATTTTCGCGTGGAGCGTATTGACAAAATGCGCTCCACAATGGACTGTGGTATCATGGCAAGGTTCGAGTAAGAGAGCCGGTGACGAGCAACGGATCCAAACACGGTTGTGGATGAGATGGAGTATTTTGGAAACTTGCAAAGTATTATTACGGTGGATTACCGTAGCTTCTCCATGATACTATTTGATGTGCAATGGTTCAAAGTGGTACTTAGAGGAGTTGGAGCAACAGTTCGACGAGGTCCATCTGGATTTCTCGAAATAGATTCTGAAAAAAAATGGACGGATTTGCGCGACACCTTTGTGTTGCCGGCCCATTGTGAACAGGTGCATGGACTCATTTGCTTGCTAATTGTATTATGACATGGTTTATGTCACAATGGTTTGAACTCTCTTGTACGTGTTTGTGAACAAGTAATCTTCTATCCAAACCCCCGACAACCTCGATGGTGGTATGTTATACCTTCAACTCCCCGAAGTGCGAGAGTATATGATCAAAGCGATGTTCCGAGCATTGATGAAGATAATATGCAAATATAGGGGTTGATATTGTAAGGGGTGGAGGCCATCGAAAGCTTGGAGCCAGCATCGGTTAACAATGATGGAAATATAGGAGTCCAAGAATTCTTTGAGAACGAGCTGGACCCATTCTTTTGTGGTGACATGTCTATCGACCTTCTAGTATATGCGGCGTTGTGTCAGGAGATTAACATGGGACCATAGGATACTTTATACTTGGAGCATCCACTTACTCAATTCGTTGACCAATCGCTTATAAGGGTACATAAGATATGCATTTTAAGTGATATTTTTTTAAAATGATTTATATTACTGTGCTTTGTATGATTTAAATTGATTATTCTAAC
Organism: Lygodium microphyllum; assembly: GCF_053477565.2. Lineage (NCBI taxonomy): Eukaryota > Viridiplantae > Streptophyta > Polypodiopsida > Schizaeales > Lygodiaceae > Lygodium > Lygodium microphyllum. Next base: position 116,905,451 of record NC_141137.1, on the reverse strand, counting down.
ATCATTTTTTGTCTGTGCAGGTGACATTTTCAAGATGAGTCGAGGGATGAGGGATGAGGAGTTACAAGACATCTTCACACGGATGTCTCCAGACTAGATCGTGAGATTCAGAGATATGGCAGACCAGGAGTTGTCTCGGTCTTCGTCAGGGCACTCTGCTAGATCTACTTCAGCGTGATCGGATGCTTCGGCTTTGAGCAGATGAGCTCGACGCTCATGACTTGGGCTAGAGGGAGGGAGTGCATCGCGATCAGGGGGATGCTGCAGAGATACAGAGGCAGTAAGCCCGCGGTCGACACGGGATACAGGTGCGACTCCTCACTCTCGTGGCCCTTCTAGGGAGCGTGGCTCAGGCTCAGGTGGATGCTGTGGAGGCACGGACGCGGTGTCTCCGTCTCATCATTCAGCTGGAGCTGCATCACCTCAGGGATTTGTCACACATGTGGGGATGTCTACTCCAGTTACTCCGCAGCCATCAGCAGGTGGCACCCCTGTGGGTACCACTCCAAGAGATATTATCCCGGTCGGTACGCCGGATGCACGGGGGTCTCTTGGATATGCCTAGGAGCGTGAACGAAGATGGAAGAGGACCCATCTTAGGCAAACTCCAGGGAATTATGGATATCTAGTCGATAGTAGGTCACGAGCCATCATCATGAATGATGAGGGGAGGAGGGTGATGGCTCGCATGAGAGAGTTGTGCCAACAAGTTTTTCGACACAACGTCTTGGATCATTGGAAGAACATACCGGAGGGGAGCAAGGACTACATAGTAGCATCCTTGCACGAGGAGTTTCCGGTGCTAGCCTCAGTAGATAGATTCTCTACGGGCTAGATGATGGATTGCATGTGTGCATACATGTCACATAGACGATCCGACGCACGCAAGGCAATCAAGGGTGGGGCTGCGAAGCCCGAGTGGTTAGATGCAGACAACTGGTGCCGACTGAGGGAGGAGGCTATAGATTCTCCACGACGTTAGAGTCAGCAGCGCGAGGCGGTGAGGGCACAACTCGAGGCCGGAGTGGTCCATCATCTTGGGAGTGGCGGCCATAGGACATATTTGGAGGACTTTGTAAGTTTTTGTTTTGTTTTGCTTGTTTATTTTTTTGAAATATTCTTTGTACTGACAATCATGTTTCTAACAGTTAGCATTTTGTTTTCTTTGTAACACTCCATTACAAATCGCGATCCGACTGGCCTTGAGACTCGATATGCAGAGAGGCATGGTCTCACTTCATTGATCGACCGATTGTATAGACGCGGCGGCCCTGTAAGTCACTCATCTTTCTTGTCCGTAGTTACCATGAGATATTCAAATGCATTATTACATGGTGGACTGATGTGTTGTTTCTTTTTTTGCAGAGTCCGTTCGATGCTCCTTTATGGCGGGACGAGCTTTCGGGGACGAGGATATGTAGCTCGCCCTTGGATCCCTGGAGCTCACACACCTTTATTTTTGAGTCGCCTGATCTATGTAGACATTTTCTATGTATTAGTGATATCTTGTCATGATTGTACCAATCGCTTATTATGCGATCATGTATTTATTTCATGTATCAGTGTTATGATTTCAGTATACATTGTTTTTGTTTGCAAGCGCATTGTACACAGTGCATAAACTATTTTGTATGGCTCTCATAAAGCACAGAGTGCTATATGCTGCCCTGCCACAATTTTTTTTTTTCCCTGCTACCGTCGCTATTAGCGTTGCAAATTTTACTGCTCGTGTCGTTGTTGGCATTGTTATTTACGTCGCCAACCGTCGCTATCAGCGTGTCGGTATTGGCGACGCTGATACCGACGCCAACACCGACGCCAACACCGACGTTGATAGCGACGGTGATACCAACTGTTCTATGGCGTCGCCAATAACGACACTTTTTGCAACGATGGGGGTAAATTTTGTTATTTGCATTTTTGTCGTTTTAAACGTCGGTATAAGGTTTATATCTTGTAGTGCTACTTGATGACTAGATTATAAAGAAAATGGTGAAAGGCAAGGAGGGGTGGGATAATGTTTGGACCTTTAATAGGCTACTAGAATTGCATTGGGAGTTGAAGATTAAAGCATTAAATCCTCAAATACAAAAATATATTATTTCAACTCATGGTAGCAAGTGTTTAAGGAGTGTGAGTGGAAAGAGTATGGAGTCAAGGTGACATTAATCTAAAAATTCATTTGGCTTAATAGAAAAGCATTTGATGATGGAGTGGCTCCTACAACTTTGATTTAGCCCAAGCTTGCAAATAGTCTCTCTAATAAGGGAATTCGCATGTCAAATAATATGTGGAATTTAGAGGCTCTTCATTGGTAACAACCCCAAGTGCTGGAAGAAAGACTTAATTGAACTATAGCTAAAGCAAGTTTGTTGATACAAGCCTTCAACTAGAAGAAATAAAAGTAGCCTTCATAGATGAAATACAAAAATGTTAGTTGGTTAAAGGCTATCAAGAGATTTGGTTGATAAAAGCTTTTCGATTCTCAAAGAAGCATGAAAGATTTATGATTGTGGGTAAAAGTAAGACATTGTAGAATAAGACTTGGAAGAGGATGAAATTTAATAAGTTAATATAATGTGGTTGAAGGGTTTTGATGTATATTATCAATAAGAAGAAGATTAAGAAAGTGGACAAAAGTGTTTTTCATCTTCTTTTTTGGGCTTGCAAGAGAACTACTTAGCTTTGGAAAAGAGTGCAAATATGGCTAGGCTGATCTACATGATAGACTAGCTTGGTGTCAAGTATTGCTTGGTTGTAAGGGTGGCAACCTCTTCCTTGCTTGAATGCCAAAACATGACAATTACCACATTGAAGTCAATTTGGCACTTGAGAAATAATGTGGTTTCTAAGAGAATCTCTTTAGTAGTAGCAAAACTAGGAGCTTGGTGTGAATTGTTGCTTGGTTGCAAGGGTGGTAGTCTCTAGGGCCAGTTTGAATGCTAGAACATGACAATTATCATATTGAAGTCAATTTGGCAATCAATATTGGACAATAAACTGTTGAAAATTTCTAAAATATTGTAGAAAGATAAACGATTGGGTGGGCAGTCGACAGGGGGGGGGGGGGGGGGGTGGCATGGTTGTGGGTAGGCAGCCGGGGGGGCATGGAGGCGGGCAAGGGTGACCTTGTTGAGTGCCGCAAGGGTGCATGAGCACAGACTAGCTGGCGATGGTGTCTGTGCTGCACGTGCCCGGGTGAATGAGGATTTGAGCAGTCCCAACCAACTGGCAAAGGCGCTGGGGGTTGATGGGATGATGGACAGCGTGATGGGTCAGCTGGTGACGGATGAACTTGTCGGTGATGGGACCACGTGTCAAGGGGTTGATAGGGTGGATGGTGACGGACGGGGCAGACGCAGCGGATGGAGGAGACACAGACCAGTGTAACAGAGAGAGAGAGAGAGAGAGAGAGAGAGAGAGAGAGAGAGATGGCAGACCGTACCCAGCGGATCACAGGGAGGGATAGCGCGACGGGTAGGAGTCAGGACGATCAAGGTTGGAGGTGCCATGCGGCAGCTGCCAAGCACATGATCAGAAGTGCGAGCATGCCACACGGTGAGACCCCTAGTTGGCAATTATATTGTGTGTGTGTGTGTGTTTGTGTGTTTTAGGAGCTACAAAGAAGTGATCATGTTGGTTGAATAGTAAATCATGGCTGCATATAGCATGCAAGTTGGCAATTATTTTGTGTGTGTGTGGAGAGAGAGAGAGAGAGAGAGAGAGAGAGAGAGAGGGGGGGGGGGGGGAGGGAGGGAGGGAGGTAGAGTCTAACAAATACCTTGCAATAGTATTTCTTTGATGGTTGGCAATTATATTGTGTGTGTGTGTGTGTTTTAGGAGCTACAAGGAAGTGATCATTTTGGTTGAATGGTAAATCATGGCTGCATATAGCATGCAAGTTGGCAATTATTTTGTGTGTGTGTGTGTGTGTGGAGAGAGAGAGAGAGAGAGGGGGGGGGGATGGAGGGAGGTAGAGTCTAACAAATACCTTGCAATAGTATTTCTTTGATGGCCCATTAATTGTCTACTTCTACACGAAAATAGTATCATATAGCCAACATGCTAGATCTTTATAAGTAGATTGAAAATACATAGAGGTGATACATGTGTTAGGATATGCTTTGTCACTTAGGATAAACGTGTACTTTACATGTAGATTCTAATTTCTTGTCTCTGCTACTGTAGAAGCACCAAGTCAACAACTTAATATCAAGGGCATCACATGTTTTCAAGTGCCTATATAGAAATCCCTTGTAATTCTCTATGCTTAAGGAAGATTTGCATAATTTTCTAAGATTTAAAGCTCAATTTAGACTCAATCATCTAGGTTGTAAAGATGTCCCAATTTGCAAGGTTAAGAAAATTTCCCATGAGAGGCAATTATGTTGCTTTGTGAAAACCCATGCATTTTGGTAAGGCATAACATATTTTTAACAATTGTTAAATGAAACTCTTTAGCTTTGGTTGCATTGAAGGTTACTACTCTATTGGAAAGCATCAATGCCTTTTAAGGGATACTTATGATGGTGAAGCTTCTTACAAGGAATAAGTTACTCAAATGTATGTCCCTCTCAAACCACTCTCCACTTTATAGATTGGAGAAAGAAGACCTATTTCATTTGTTTTGAGAATGGAAGTGTCAAGAAGTTTTGGGAAAACATATTATAGATATGGTTTAGCCATGTTGGGTCTCATGATAATATTACATGGAATCAAGCTTTATTGGGACAAAGGGCAAGGATGTGTCCTCTTTGACCCTTCACCTTTTGGCATCTCATAATAAGTGTTATGAACTCTATTGAAGATTCGGGAGGCTAAAGACATGGTCGCCTTTATATCTCTATCATGGGTTATGGTAGACCCTACATGGTCACCTTTATATCTCTATCATGGGTTATGGTAGTCCCTTTTAATTGCTTTACTACTCTTAGATAATGGATTATTAGTCTCCTTGGTTGCCTTATGAGAAGAATGATAGCTACAAAGGTTGATACATAAGCCTAAATGCCATGTTGAGGCCAATAGGCCTTGCTAAAGGGGTACTTTTACTATATTCACATTTTAAGAATCCCTTGTATACATTCTTGTAGCAATCTCAATAATTTCAATAAAAGAAATTCTCATTTTTAAAGGTTTATGGACGTCGAATAGTATATCGTGTAATGTTATCATATTGGACTGTATTGTTAATATATTGAAAGCACTTTTTAGGAACATTGTATATATAGAAACTAATCCTTAAGGATACTTGCAATAAAAATTCAAACTCACTTCTATGGTTTAAAAAGATAAGAGTTGAATCTAGCAACAAGCATGATATGAGAAAAATACACATGCACTAGTGATTCGGATATTTTCCTATAATGTTGACATACAAAAGTACACATATATGTAAGTGAAGAAAAATTAAAACAAAGGATACGTGAAGTTTCATGGTAAATTTTGGATAATTGGCTTCCTAGAACTTTCCATTGCCAATAGTCACATCATTGTTATGAGAGTCCTTCAATTTGGTACTCCTACAATGATGTTATATTTCTCTTTCTCTACTCCTTTCACATTTGTGAAAAGAGCTTCCATTGTGTGTGTGTGTGTGTGTGTGTGTGCGTGTGCGTGCGTGCGTGTGTGTGTCCCTCTCTCTCTCTTAATTCAGTAAAGTAAAGTTCTATCCAAGAATCCTGATTTTCCCTTAAAAAGGAACTTGTATTCTCCTTGAGTCGGTGCTCAAATATGAGGATAGGTGAGGACTTTATTCACAGTTGAAATTATGGAAATGATTTAAGAAATTTGAAAATTATTTATGTGCTACAATGTTATGTAGTTTTACTTGTATTTAGGACACTCAAACACTCAATTTTATGCCTTTATAAAATTAAAATGGTGAGAGGGTGAGTGGGCCATATGCTACGTGTAGTCTCTCTCCATCACGGTTTTCAAGTGCAGCATTGCTTCTAGTGAGGTAGGCAATGAGGTGTGCTAGAAAAAACTAGAAAGGGGACACACGTGTACATTTGATAGCTACCCATGAAATGAAGGAAACACATGCACTTAGACAATGTTCATGAAAAATATGTTCGGTAGTAGATGCAGACCTTTAACTCAAAATTTTGGAGGGATTTTTGAATCTATATACACATACGTACACACATTTTATTTTAATAACTAAACTTTTTGTCAAGTTCAAAGCTGTAAAGTTTCTTCTTTAAATTTTGAAAAAAAATGTTGCAATTCAATTTACATGAAACCTTCGAGCTTTGGTAAAGGCTATAGAGAGAGTTGAGGGATGATGAGTGCTCACGATAAACCAAGGTTTAATGTAAAGTGAATTGCAAAAATTTCCAAAAAAAAAAAAAACTTAAAGAAATATATTCAAAGCATTGAACCCTTGAAAAATTTTAGTTGCAAAAATGACAAATACATGTAATATGATTCAAAAATGGCTCTTAAAAATTGAGCTTGAGGTTTTTGTATATAATACCAAAAATATTTTTCATGAACAGTGGAGATGACTGGCCTTGGGGCCAATGATTGCTATAAAGGAGTGCACAGGATAGTGCCACCAGCTTGGGTTGTGTATAGCCACAAGGGGTAGGGCGATTACAGGGACTGAACATCTTATATCTCTCTGTCTGTCTCTCTCTCCATCCATCCATCCATCCATACACACAGAGCTCTCTCTCTCTCTTTCTCTCTCTCTCTCTCTCTCTCTCTCTCCATCCATCCATCCATACACACAGAGACACAGCACAGACAAGGATGGCTCGGCCGGCTGTGGGTTATGCTGCCAAGGACACCTCTGGCCACCTCTCGCCCTTCTCCTTTCAAAGAAGGTGATCATCACCATCACCATCACCATCATCACTGAGTAGCTACTGAGTCTCGCCTCACTAACGCAGAGATCTAAGAGCCACCCATTCCGCTACTTGGGAATTATCGTTAAAGCATAATACGGAGGATATTATGAACCTTGTTGTAATTAAGGTGCTATCACTAAATTCTGTGGCATGATACTGGCAGGGCTACTGGGCCGGACGACGTGACCTTCAAGGTGGTGGCCTGCGGCATCTGCCACTCCGACCTGCACATCATCACCAACGGATGGGGCGGCACACGCTACCCCGTCGTGCCCGGGTAATTAGCACAAGATTAACCTGCCCTAACCCCTTCTCCATACTTCTTAATCTCCTCACATTTCAACAGCAGTATAAGCAGTTCTGCACTATTCATAATTAAGCTCGCCCACTTGCACAAGCTCACATGATTTCATCTGTATCAAGTCCTGCCTTTTTGCATCAGTAGTCAAGCTGGATTGTACTAGCAGTATATTAAACAATTAGCTCACTCGTGTGCAGAAGAATATTACATGCCGTTTTTGGCAAGTTAATCTGTTGTCAGTCCACAGTATAGATACATCTCCTAAGTCTGAGTGATGTATCTAATCTGTTATCACTATCAGTCTACACTGTCAATGGATTTCCTAAACCTGATCTGTTGTGAGTCCACACTGTCAGTAGATCTCCTAAATTGTGATTCCCTTTCCGATAAAACACAGAAACAAAAGGATGGCATGGAAAGGGGCAATCAGTTTACGACTGTTTACGCTTTAACTCATGATTAAAACCATAAAGCCTTCCATATGATTAAGCAGTCTCCACCTTCTATAAATATGTTTACAATTTGCCTGGACATGAATAAGATTCATGACTTCCTTGTTGCTCCTTACACAGGCATGAGTTCATGGGCATTGTCACAGAAGTTGGCTCCAATGTGACCAAGGTTAAAGAAGGGGATCACGTTGGGGTCGGGTGCATGGTTGGCTCATGTGGTGGTGACTCTTGTGCTGCTTGTAAGAAGAATCTAGAACAATACTGCTCAAGAGTGATTTATACTTATGGATCTGTGGATGTGGACGGAACTATAACATATGGTGGCTACTCCAACATCGTGGTCGTGAATCAAAAGTATCATCTCCTCTCATTCATGAATATAGACTTGAGAAGTTTTGGGCACATTCCCACTATAATTCCCACATTGTAAATTATAACAACATCATGAGCTTCTACAAGGGAGGGATCGCATACCTACCTAGGTGTGTTTTGGGGGTAGGGCAACTGTTGGCTTGTTGGCCCCCAAATGCACCTATCTAGCTATGCAGTGCCTCTTGAGCAGAAGCTCATGAGGATGAATACTATAGGGGAAAATAGCCCCTTTTTCGTTATGGAAAAATGTAAAAAATAACCCATTTTTCTCATTCTTTTCTATTGGCAGATTTTGTGTCAAGGTTCCCAAGAACTTACCTTTAGATGCATCTGCACCTTTGCTATGTGCTGGTATCACAATGTATAGCCCCATGAAGCACTTTGGAATGACGCAACCAGGAGCTCGTTTTGGAGTGGTGGGTTTAGGTGGGCTTGGCCACATGGGGGTGAAGTTTGGAAAGGCCTTTGGATTGCATGTTACTGTGATAAGCACATCGCCGCACAAAGAAAAAGAAGCCAAGGAAGTGCTTGGAGCTGATGATTTCATAGTTAGCAAAGATCCACAACAAATGGAGGTTTGCAGGGCTTCACTCTACATATGCACATAAGTGTAAATGAAAACATTAATATTCTTAAGAATGAAGAGAGACAACATGAATACATGCACATTTTCATTCATGCAGGCATAGATATACAATACATATATAAATTCATGGATATACAATCAATTGATACATATGTACATATGTATGTATCTATGCATATATATACATACATGTATTCCATTCTACATGCAATGATATACAATGCATACATATTTGCATAGATACTTAGGATTTAATTCTCAAACTTAAGTCTTTCCACTCTATAAGCTTGTGAAATTGACTTGTAAGATTCTACATCAAGGTTCCAAGTGAGAGTACGGATCTAGTAAATCAAATCTTTTGTGCCATTTCAAAAAAAGATCCATTTTTCTTGCATTTACTGAGGAGCAATCGATTAAGTTCATGTAATGGAAAACCAAAAATTATAATACTCAAAAGGTTCAGAAAGCTATAAGATGGTACTTATGGTCTTTTATCAATACTTTTTTTCAGAAAGCTAAGGGAACTTTCGACTACATTATAGACACTGTTGCTATGCCTCACCCCATTGATCCTTTATTGAGTTTGTTGACTGTTGATGGAAAGTTGGTATTGGTGGGCCTTCCAGAGGAAGCCCTAAGCATACGACCATTTTCTATTGTGAATGGTAAGCTTCTTACTTATTAATATTCAAAACAATTTGATAGAATTTGCAAAATATTATCAAAATAAGCTCAATGTGGTTTTTGCAAAATTTCAAGAACATTATTCTAAGTTTCTAAATTTGAAAATCTCACTCTTTTATTTTTACTATTTGTCATAATTTATTAGGTCGAAAAACAGTTGTGGGCAGTAACATTGGAGGAATGATTGAGACACAAGAAATGATTGACTTCTGTGGTGAGAAAAATATTACAGCTACGATAGAGAAAATTCCCATCGATTATGTGAATAAAGCAATGGAGAGACTAGGAAAGGCTGATGTGAAGTACAGATTTGTCATTGATGTGGAAGGGTCTTTGAAAGCATAAGCATATACCACCATGATCAAAGCTCATACCCATTCTGACAACGACATGTCTATATATGGTTAGAACTCTCAAGGGGTTGAGTCACAAATATATAAGCATTTTACAAGGATTCAAAATAGGGGATTTTCAAACTCTCTTTTAAGAAAACTTTCATGCACAAAAGGGTACCATTTTGTAGGGGTATTCGCAAGGCGAATAGAAAAAGCATAGGATATATTCATGATATCTCATAGATGAAGATTTTTAAATAGGCCTTGAATGCACATGATAGTAAGAATTTACATATATTAAAACTTCCCAAGCTAGAACTTAGCTTCTATAAGCAATGGCTATTATAACCGATCTTATGCTATCCTATGTTCTTTCTTAAAATGCTATGAGTATGTATATTTACAAGTTTTGAAATGGACACTTCCATTCATCTAGTCTTATGTTATCTTGTGTTCTTTCTTAAAAAGCTATGAGCATGTACATTTACAAGTTTTAAAATTTGATATCCCATTCACGTAGTCTATTCCACCATTCCCCAAACCTGTTAGATAAGGTTTTCCTCTTAATTGTAAAGTGAGTCAATGAGATAAAAGTGTGTAGATGATTCTATTGAATATAAACTAACTCTAAAAGACAAATGAATGTATGTAGTCACATTGAACAATATGTTAACATTAAAATCTTGGATCTTGGATATGCTTTTGCCTCCAAACTTGTGAAAAGATTCTGTTTGGTATATAGTCCATTATCCAACCATGGATACTTGAATGAGCCCTTAAAAGTGTTTATGACGAATGCTCAAATAAGATAGGCATAGTCTCATGTTTCATTTCAATCCTTGATACCATGTTGTTTTAAAATGTGGAAAATTATATATGCATTTCACAAATGATTAGATAGCTACTCGCCTCTTGTAATTGTGCATTTCAAGTCTCTAGTGCTTTTGAAGATTAGCCAATTCTTCATGTTGGATTTAAATTGTGATACTATACACATATAACTTGGATAAGAAGTTTGAGAGCACACAACATAAAGTATATTGAGATTTATTAATGTAGAAGATTGATAAGACTAAGTATGCCCTACAGTCAATGGGCACATATACAAGGCTAGAGAAAAGATATCGCCTAGTGAGGGAAGAAAGTGTCATGATAGTCCTAAGTATATTCACATATATCAACACCAAAATATGGTAACAAATTCCTCCTAGGGGAGTCGTGTAGTGAACAAGAGCTAGTGCTCATGTATAAGGAAGTGCCAAGCTTAATAGAATGTAAGCAATCCACAATGGGAAGTAAGCCCAATGCTTTGCAAAAAGCTTTAAACTTCTAACAAGGCAAAGAAGTTTGTGAAGAGATCTAGATTCTACAAGAAGCAAGTACATCTAGCGGTAATGATCCCCTCTTGGGATAAAATAGCCCAATGTGTTACGTACTACTCAAGTGGTAGAAGATATGCTTCACAACCTACCAATGCTTAATGCATGAGCTATGCCTAAACTTGCTCATTTGTAAGACTATGAGCTGAATGCCAAGCCTTTTAATGTAGACATAAATCAAGCATTCAATAGCCTATCGATAGTGAAAGATATCAAAGCAATCTTGAACATAATGAAGCCTAACTTCAAATTTGTCTCCATAGGAGTAGTAATAGGTTTGGAGTCCTCAAGACCAAATCTTTGCAATAATATCTCAACATACATTGTTTTCCACAAAGAAACACCACCAATATATATGCTTGAACTCAATGCCTAAATAATGTTGTAGCATACCCAAATCTACCATGTCAAAAGTTGAATTCAACTCAGCCTTAAAATTAGCAATACTTATCTCATTAGGATAGCATGTCATTAATATAAACCATAATGATTAGATGCACATCCCTCTCATGTCTAACATGCAAGGTTCTCTCAATAATTTTGATAGTCATGGATTTCTCAATCTTTTCTCTCTTTAGGTCGACAAGTGCATCATTCATACCTATATTAGAAATAGGTTGATATGTGGATTAATTAGTTTCATTGCCCACCACTGACAATAGGCAACAAAGTGTCATATATATTTTGTGAGGGTACATATATTTCCTTGATACATGAAAGTAAAGGCTACACAACATCTTTCACAAAGAAAAATATCATGATCAATGAATTTAAACTTAGTTTGTGAATGATGTAATGTATAACATTTACTTTGTGGATGATAAAACTTATAACCTTAACTTTTAGGACTATAACCAATAAAGGTACATTTCAAAGCCTTGTCATCCAATCTTTTTTTATGTTACACTAGAAATAATGGATAAGCTATGCAATGAAAGCACATAAGTGAGAAACATATGGTTTTCTCCATGTCATGCCTCATATGAGGTACCAATTGTTTAGCATGTAGGTTACATGCATAACAATCTCAAGCCAAAAATCATGTGGCAAATCTTGACTTTTACATCGTGTTATATCCATGATATACATATTATTTCTCTCATCTACATCAATAGAACAAAGGTACCAACTTTACATCATGACAAATTTTTAGCCATACATGTTGACTTTTTGAAGCACAAAAACACTTCAAACTTGGATTTCAAAGGATGGACCCATAGATTCTTGGAATAATCATCAATAAAAATCATGATGTATAGGAAATTACCAAAAGACCAATATTTGCACTAGACCACAAACATCACCATGTATAAGTTGTAGTTTGTTAGCTTTATTTGAATCATTCTTTGAGAAGAAAGCATGCAACATTTTACTCAACATGTGGCCCTCATAAATGTATTTTACAAGTGCCTCAAGAGAGAAATGAAAACACCATGTTACATTTTTGTAGCTGCAACATACTAGCAAAGTTTGAATAACCAAAATATGCATGCCAAAGCTTTGCATCTAAGATAACACAAATTTGCAATTGCACATGCCATGTGGGGAAAAATTTTTAGTGAGCTTGCTTAGGTGAGATTCTTTGGCATACCTTTAAATTAGGTGAGTTTTGATCCATTATTTACATCAATAACTTCATGGTTCATTAGACATCATCATATCATTACAAAATGATCAACTATCCCAAAAGATGTCACTTACAAAAGAATAACCATGAACATAGACATGTCTTATCCAATAGTTATTACCTGAGAGAACCTAAACATTTAGTTCCATTATAAAATTCCAATGCAAACATAAATATCTCCCATCAGAGCATGGGAAAATTCCAACATGAGAGCTCGATAATAAGTGGAAAAATAAGTTTAGGCCAAAGAAAAAGGGTTCTCTAATAGAGGCCTACAATGGATGCAATCTAGGTCAACAACAAATCATTGATACATTTCCACTAGGAAGTGTAGGTTGGGTCATGTGGATGCATTCTTTTTCACTAAGGCCCAAAACCATCATGAGTTAAAAAGTATAAATGTTTGCATGCTAGGTGGTGTTTCCCAACATTCTTTCTCATCTTAAAAATAGAGCACCTACAAGAAGACACTAGTCTAATATGCATTTCATGCATCCCACCACCATATGTGGCAACATGGAACACCAAGTGTTTTTGGTTTTTAGTGGAATACCAAGTCTCTCTCTCTCTCTCTCTCTCTCTCTCTCTCTCTCTCTCTCTCTCTCTCTCTCCCCATCCATCTATAACCAACTAGGAATACTTGCATATGTCCTAGCACAAGTTGTTTTTCTATAATATGTATGCACAAATGAATCACTACAAGATATAGACCTTATACTAACGTTTAAAGTAACGAAAATGCAAATAGAAAAATTTTCCCCCGTCGTCGCAAAAAGCGTCGTTATTGGCGATGCTATAGAACAGTCAGTATTACTGTCGCTATCAGCGTCGGTATTGGTGCTGATACCGACACCAATACCGATGCTGATAGCGATGGTTGGCGACGTAAATAACGACGCCAATAATGATGCGAGCAGTAAAATTTGCGACGCTAATAGCGACAGTAACAGGGAAAAAAGATTTTTTGTGGCCATATAGCACTGTGTGCTTTATGAGAGCCATACAAAATAGTTTCTGGACTGTGTATAATGCGCTTGCAAACAAAAACAATGTATACTGAAATCATAACACTGATACATGAAATAAATATATGATCGCATAATAAGCAATTGGTACAATCATGACAAGATATCATTAATACATAGAAAATGTCTACATAGATCAGGCGACTCAAAAATAAAGGTGTGTGAGCTCCAGGGATCCAAGGGCGAGCTACATATCCTCGTCTCCCAAAAGCTTGTCCCGCCACAGAGGAGCATCAAATGGACTCTACAGAAAAAGAAACAACACATCAATCCACCATACAATAATGCATTCAAATATCCCATGGTAACTATGGACAAGAAAGATGAGTGACTTACAGGGCCGCCGCGTCTATACAATCGGTCGATCAATGAAGTGAGACCATGCCTCTCTACATATCGAGTCTCAAGGCCAGTCGGATCGCGATTTGTAATGGAGTGTTGCAAAGAAAACAAAATGCTAACTGTTAGAAACATGATTGTCAGTACAAAGAATATTTCAAAAAAATTCATGTGACCGCCACTCCCAAGATGATGGACCACTCCCGCCTCGAGTCGTGTCCTCACTGTCTCACGCTGCTGACTCCAACATCCTGAAGAATCTGTAGCCTCCTCCCTCAGTTGGCGCCAGTCGTCTGCATCTAACCACTCGGGCTTTGCAGCCCCGCTCTTGATTGCCTACGTGCGTCGGATCGTCTATGTGACATGTATGCACGCATGCAATCCATCATCTAGCCCGTAGAGAATCTATCTACTGAGGTTGGCACTGGAAACTCCTCATGCAAGGATGCTACTATGTAGTCCTTACTTCCCTCCGGTATGTTCTTCCAATGATCCAAGACGTTGTGTCAAAAAACTTGTTGGCACAATTCTCTCATGCGAGCCATCACCCTCCTCCCCTTATTATTCATGACGATGGCTCCTGAGCTACTATCGACTAGATATCCATAACCCCTTGGAGTCTGCCTAAGATGGGTCCTCTCTCATCTGCGTCCACCCTCCTGGGCATATCCAGGAGACCCCTGTGCATCTGGTGTACCGACCGGGGTAATATCTCTCGGAGTGGCACCCACAGGGGTGCCACCTGCCTGCTGCTGACGACTGAGGAGTAATTGGAGTAGACGTCCTCATAGGTGTGACAAGTCCCTGAGGTGACGCAGCTCCAGTTGAATGATGAGACGGAGACACCGCGTCCGTGCCTCCACAGCATCCACTTGAGCCTGAGCCACGCTCCCTGGAAGGGCCACGAGAGCGAGGAGTCACACATGTATCCTATGTCGACCGTGGGCTCACTGCCTCTGTATCTTTGCAGCATCCCCCTGATCCCGATGCACTCCCTCCCTCTGGCCCAAGTTGTGAGCATCGAGCTCATCTACTCGAAGCCGAAGCATCCGATCGCGCTGAAGTAGATCTAGCAAAGCGCCCTGACGAAGACTGAGACAGCTCCTGGTCTGCCATATCTCTGAATCTCGCGATTTGGTCTGGAGACATGCGTGTGAAGATGTCCTGTAACTCCTCATCGCTCATCCCTCGACTCATCCTGAAAATGTCACCTGCACAGATAAAAAATGATGTTAAAATAATCAATTTAAATCATAAAAGCACAGTAATATAAATCATTTTAAAAAAAACTCACTTAAAATGCATATCTTACGTACCCTTATAAGTGATTGGTCAACGAATTGAGTAAGTGGATACTCTAAGTATAAAGTATCATATGGTCCCATGTTAATCTCCTGACACAACTCTGCATACACTGGAAGGTCGATAGACATGTCATCACAAAAGAATGAGTCCACCTCGTTCTTAAAGAATTCTTGGACTCCTATATTTCCATCATGTTTAGCCGATGCTGGCTCCAAGCTTTCGACGGCCTCCACCCCTTACAATATCGACCCCTCTATTTGCATATTATCTTCATCTATGCTCGGAACATTGCTTTGATCATATACTCTCGCACTTCGAGGAGTTGAAGGTATAACATACTACCATCGAGGTTGTCGGGGGTTTGGATAGAAGATTACGTGTTCACAAACACGTACAAGAGAGTTCAAACCATTATGACATAAACCATGTCGTAATACAATTAGCAAGCAAATGAGTCCATGCACCTGTTCACAATGGACCGACAACACAAAGGTGTCGTACAAATCTGTCCATTTTTTTTCGGAATCTATTTCGAGAAATCCAGATGGACCTCATCGAACTGTTGCTCAAGCTCCTCCAAGTACCACTTTGAACCACTGCACATCGAATAGTATCATGGAGAAGCTAGGGTAATCCACCGTAACAATACTTTGCAAGTTTCCAAAATACTCTATCTCATCCACAACCGTATTTGGATCCATTGCTCGTCGCCGGCTCTCTTGCTCGAACCTTGCCATGATACCACAGTCCATTGTGGAGCACATTTTGTCAATACGCTCCACGCAAAAATTGTCGTCCGCGTGACCACGCTGCACTATATATTTTGTATGTACATTGAAATACTCAAATTAGATGTCACATATAAAATTTAGATACGACAGATTCTAAACCCCTCATCACCTTGGGACTACATCCCCTCGAGAATTTTCACTCCTCCATTGAGACCTCTGTCCCTTCGCGAGACGCTACGGTTAAAGCTCCATGCAACCATCGCGTTGACATGAACCGCGACATCTCCTTCATGCCTTCGGGATATTGAATCGGTCGATGATGCGTACTACATCGGAATTCAGCTCGCACTTCCTCTCGATCTTGCCTAGCGATCTGGTACTTGGCGAGCCACGTCTCCATAGAGGCATGGTGCAACATACAAAAGTGATTTACCTTTTCTTCCATTGAGGATCCATTCTTTTTTCTACCCCATTTCCAACCACCACATCTCCAGTCAGTCTATCATCGTCCTTTAGCGAGGACCATAGCATTTCATTGTCTGGTTCCACTGTTGGTAGCCATTGTGAAATATGCATTAGCGCCTCAGACACCAACCAACCTTCATCCATGCTACCTTCTGGCCGAGCTCGTTGTCGCACAAAGCCTTTCAGGGTTTTTATGAAGCGCTCCAAGAAGAACATCCATCGCGTATGGACATGTCCAGCAATCTCCACTTCATCTACAAGACGCACAAGAAGGTGGATTTGTAACGTGAGCATGCTGGTGGGCAGGTATTTCTCAAAGAGACAGACTGTCTCCACGGCTCCCCGCCTTGCAGATTCAATAGAGGACGTCTTAATCTCCTTCTATGAGATCCATTGCACCAAAGTCGCAACCTGTAAATGGCCCCGCATATTTCTGGAGTAAGATATCCTGCGATCGCGATCGATAGTACAAACTACCACAATTGAGAAAGCATTATGAATAATGGCTACATCCCAAATAGCAAAATGCCCACGCCAATTACAATCCATTCGTAGTACAAAACTGACATATCTTATGCCAGTCATGGAATTTCTTTAGAAAATGCGGACCTGAGAGAACGCATCATACCCGTCGAAGTGCGGATAGACTTAATTACTTGCTTCACAATGCGCTCTTCTTTAGTGGACAAAACCCAAGGAGTGCGAGGAAGCTGCACGCGACCATCAGCACTCGACTGCGGCCAAAGCGCCTCCATCTTACCTACCTCCTTCAAATCCATTCATCCCCCTATAGTGTCTCTCTTTCATGTGATGTGGTCCCATAACAAGCTGCCCACATTCTTGAAAATATGCATGGGATCCAACAAGTGGTTGACCTGTAAGTGGGTCCAATATGGCAACTCGTAGAAAACTGAGAACCACTGCATTCCATTTGGATGTGATTCCGCATGGACCATTTTTAGCTCGTACCAGCTTGCGGCGTTCATACATGTTGGAGGTCGTCCAAGGAAACCTTCCCTGAGTTCATGATCCTCTAGCAAGAAAGCAGCGTATCCTTGATATACCAACTTCTTCATGGTTCGTGACCTTCGGGAGTCTAACAGTGGCCCGCACAATGGACATGCATAATAACCTGAGGTAACAGACGTGTTCCAACACCACGACCTAGTAAATACTTGCTTGAACGAGATAAAATATAGATATTACCAGCGAGAATGGAGGCCTGCTCACCTAAGCACTCTCCGAATCTCGGAAAGTCATGCATCGTCCACATGAGAATGGCTCGAATATTGGCTAACCACCGACCATCGTGCCTGCTCATATCTTGCACGGTGATCCCCTCCTCCCACAAAATCTTAAGCTCATCGACTAATGGACGAAGATAGACGTCCATATTTTTTACTTTGTAGCGGCCGGGGACGAGTAAGCTAAGGATGAGATGTCCTTTCTTCGTAGAAAGCCATGGAGGGATATTGTAGTTGACAAGGACTATAGGCCACACACTATAAGAAGTTGAGCGCAGACCGAATGGGTTCATGCCATCCATTTTGCAAGACCGAGCCGAAGATTCCTTGGCTCTCGGGCAAAGCCTGGGAAGGTAGAGTCAATGTGGTTCCATGCCCGTGAATCTGTTGATATTCGTTGAGCTCTATCCATGGACCTGTTCTGCGCATGCCACGTTGTCAAGCTCGCCATGTCGGACATATGAAACATGTGGTTTATGCGGGGGATAAGCAGAAAGTGTCTGAGAACTTTTTGAGGGATGGTTTGCCCTTGCAAGTCCTATCGATACCTGTGAGCACCACACTTTGGACATGTCTCCATAGTCTCGTATTCTCCTCGAAACAGTATACAATCGTTGATACATGCATGGATGTTATTGTAGTCCATGCTAAGCTTCCGTAAAACATGTCGTGCATCATCACGAGACTCAGGCATGGTATTTGCAGGTGGTAATATATGATATTTCAATAACCTGAAAAAAATCATAAAACACCTTGAAAAAGCACAAATATTTGTAATAATAGTGCCGAAAAAAATAATCAATGAAGCGTATGTACAAGGTACCTTAACAACTCGGTCACACTCGTATCACTCCACCCGTATTTTGCTTGTACACTTAAGAGTGCAAGCAATGTCTTTAGCCGAGATACTCAGCACCCATCATATAATGGTATGGATGCTTCCTCTCTAAGCGGATCAGAAGTCTCAACATCCATGGGAATCAATGCATCGATCATTGCCTCCATCTCAGGCTCCAAGATTGTAGGTAGGTCTGGAAGGTTGCTTGTCTCCTCTGGCATTGACGGTATAGATTGGCCTTGCGAGTGGTGGATTGGCTTGTGCACTCCATCCATCGCACGCCCACGTACTCTTCTAATTGGCCGCAAAGGATGCACTCCTCCTTGGGACGAGACATCGCCTCCTTGGATAGAAAATTTTCCAGCGAGACCCAATCTTATTGTATATGGTATTAAATTAGCTTGCGAGTATAATGCATGATTGATATTAACTTCAAATTACCGTTTGCTAAAAATCCACAATCGCCTGATCAATGATCTCATATTGAAACTCGCCAAATTGACGTACGTGTTCTATAGACAAACGGCGTTTTCGTCTAATTGCCAGCTTGCATTGAGAGCAAGGACATGGGATACGCTGATGAAGATACGCCTCGCGATCTTGAACAACAGGACCTTCTTCGTTTTTCATTTTGTCTACATTACAACAAACAGTTTGTTTTTGTTATCATTTTTTTCTTTTCTTAGATTGTTATCATCTCCTTCCATCTCTCTCTTTTTCTATGACCTAGCATATAGTATCATAGAACACTAGTATTTAGTACCTAGTACTCAGTACCTAGCACATAATATCATAGCATCTTATTATCTAGCACCTAGTACTCTAGTATCATAGTGCCAAGTACCCAATACTATGATACTATGTAGCAGGTGCCAGGGTACCCTCTCTTTCTCTCTTTTCCTATTAGGTTTAATGATTTTTTCTCTTTTTCTCTCTCCTCTCCTCTCCCTCATTTTTTTCTCTCTCCTCTCCCTCTCTCATTTCCCTTTCTCTCTTTCTCCCCCTCTCTCATTTCCTCTCCCTCCCTCACCCTAACCCTCTCTTTCTCTCTTTCCCTATTAGGTTTAATGATTTTTCTCTTTTTCTCTCTCCTCTCTCTCTCTCTCTCATTTCCTTTTCTCTCTCTTCTCCCTCTCTCATTTACCTTTCTCTCCCTCTCTCATTTACCTTTCTCTCTTTCTCTCCCTCTCTCATTTCCCTTTCTCCCTTTCTCCCCCTCTCTCATTTCCTCTCCCTCCCTCACCCTAACCCTCTCTTTCTCTCTTTCCCTATTAGGTTTAATGATTTTTCTCTTTTTCTCTCTCCTCTCTCTCTCATTCCTTTTTCTCTCTCCTCTCCCTCTCTCATTTCCCTTTCTCTCTTTCTCTCCCTCTCTCATTTCCTCTCCCTCCCTCACCTTGACCCTCTCTTTCTCTCTTTTCCCATTAGGTTTAATTATCTTTCTCTCTTTTTCTCTCTCCTCTCTCTCTCATTCATTTTTCTCTCACCTCTCCCTCTCATTTTCTTTTCTCTCTTCCTCTCCCTCTCTCATTTTCTCTCCCTCCCTCGCCCTCACCCTCTCTTTCTCTCTTTCCCTATTAGGTTTAATGATTTTTCTCTCTTTTTCTCTCTCCTCTCTCTCTCTCCCTCCCTCGCCCTCACCCTCTCTTTCTCTCTTTTTCTATTAGGTTTAATGATTTTTCTCTCTTTTTCTCTCTCCTCTCTCTCTCTCTCTCATTTTTTTCTCTCTCCTCTCCCTCTCTCATTTACCTTTCTCTCTTTCTCTCCCTCTCTCATTTCTTGTCCCTCCCTCACCCTCTCTTTCTCTCCCTCTCTCATTTCCTGTCCCTCCCTCACCGTGACCCTCTCTTTTTCTCTTTCTCTATTAGATTTAATGATTTTTTTCTCTTTTTCTCTCTCCTCTCTCTCTCTCTCTCATTTTTTCTCTCTCCTCTCTCTGTCTCATTTCCCTTTCTTTCTTTCTCTCCCCCTCTCATTTCCTCTCCCTCCATCATCCCGACTCTCTCTTTTTTCTATTTTTCCATTAGGTTTAATAATCTTTCTCTCTTTTTCTCTCTCCTCTCTCTCTCTCATTTCCTTTTCTCTCTTCCTCTCCCTCTCTCATTTCCTCTCCCTCCCTCGCCCTCACCCACACCCTCTCTTTCTCTCTTTGCCTATTATGTTTAGCATCTTATCTCTTTTTCTCTCTCCTCTCATTCTCTCTTTTTTTCTCTCTCCTCTCCCTCTCTCATTTCCTTTTGCTCTCTTCCTCTCCTTCTCTCATTTCTTCTCCCTCCCTCTCCCTCTCTCATTTCCCTATTATGTTTTCATCTCCCCCCCCTCTCCCTCTCCCTCTCCCTCTCCCTCTCTCATTCCCTCTCCCTCTCCCTCTCTCATTTTCTCTCTCTCTTCCTCCCCCTCCCTCTCTCATTTCCTCTCCCCCTCCCTCTCCTTATTTCTCCCTCTCCCTCTCTTTAATTTCTCTCTCTTTCTCCCTCTCCCTCTCCCTCTCCCTCATTTCTTCTCCCTCTCTCATTATATACAAATTATACAATAAATAAATAAAAAAGAGAGAGAATACACTCTCCCTCCCTCTCATTCTCTCATTTCATCCCCCTCCCTCTTCCATTTCCTCCCTCTCCCTCCCTCTCCCTCTCCCTCTCCATCTCTTTCTCTCTCCCTCCCTCCCTCCCCCTCCCTCTCCCATTTCCTCCCTCTCCCTCTCCCTCTCTTTCTCTCTCATTTCCTCTCCCTCTCTCAATATATATACACAAATCATATAAGCAAAAGTAAAAGAGAGAGAGAATGCACTCTCCCTCCCTCTCCCTCTCTTTCTCTTTCTCTCCCTCTCTCGTTTCCTCCCCCCTCCCTCTCTTTCTCTTTCTTTTTCTCTCCCCCTCTCTTTCTCTTTCTCTCCCTCCCTCTCCCTCTCCCTCTCTTTCTCTCTCATTTCCTCTCCTAAACAAGCAAAAGAAGGAGAGAATGGACTCATCGATGAGATATGGCGAGGGTTTGGCGGCTCCTCTTCGCGATGAAGGCTCCTCCTCTCCTTCACGAATGGCAGCGGCAAGCCTTTTTCCTCTCCCTCTCTCACCCTATGCAAGACGGTTTCTCTCTCTCTCGCTCTCCCTCTCGAAATGTTTCACAAAAATGCGCGAAATGAAATGCGCTCGGGTTTCGACCTGTTTTTTTCCCCTGTGGGGCGTCGCTATTTGCGTCGCAAATGCGATGCAAATAGCGACACAAATAGTGACGCCGCTATTCCTGCGTCACTACCCGCTGCGCTATACCTCTCTTTCCTTGTAGTGAATGGACATACTAGTTCTCTCTCTCTCTCTCTCTCTCTCTCTCTCTATCCATCCATCTTTCTATCTTTTTCTCTTGTGTCTCTCTTTTTGTAAAGGTCATACATCCATCCATGCATCTATCTTTTTCTCTTGTCTCTCTCTCTCTCTCTCTCTCTCTCTGTAAAGGTTAGAAGTCCTAGCTAGATGGGACTTTTGACCTTGATTTCTAACCTTTATAAAGGGTCTTTTGACCCTTACAAAAAGAGACACGCGAGAAAACAAGATAGACAAATGGGACTTCTGACCTTTACAAAAAGAGAGACCCAAGAGAAAATGATAGACAAATGGATGGAGAGAGAGAGGGTTATTGATCTTTAATGTTCTATGAGAACACTAATATATCATATTATGTTAAGTTTATTTCTTTATTAAAAATAGTGATGAGCTTGTTTTGAAGATTTTATGAGGAGATATTGCAAAGTCATCTCTTAAGTAAGTGTCACAACAATGGGAAGACCCAATGAGCTAGGAATGAGATAAATTTGTAAAATCCTAAGAATTTGTTACTTGTGTGCTATGCGAATTTATTGGGATATCGACCCAAATCTTGAGGGGGGAGCTACCACCTTGAAGGATTAAGATCATCACATGGTAGTGCAGGAGTTGGGGTATAATTAATAAAACCCCATCAATACAATCAAGATGTGGAATCTATTGTGGAAATAGTACATTAGAATAGCACATCTCTCTCTCTCTCTCTCTCTCTCTCTCTCTCTCTCTCTCTCTCTCTCTCAAAATAATATGTGCTTCTCTCTATATAAAATTTTTAGCTATGTTTGGGCTTAAGCCACATACCATTTGAATGCTACACGTCACTAATAATGTCACTATGAGGAGGAGAGGTTATCGCTATAGTTGTAGTGCAATGAGCTACTCTATTATGGTACATGCATACCTCATATTTGTTGATGGGCAAAAACATGTGTGGATGGCCCAAACTAAATGGTGACGATGAATGCATGGATGTTATTGAGAACCATGTTTGCAAGCTTTGGAAGCATCATCATTGTGAAGGAGATAATCTTGGTTTGATAGAATAGGCCCAAAGAGCACTCATGGACTTGAACTATAGGTGGCACAAATTTGCAAAACTATATTGGTAAGTGCAATTGTTGCCCTATGGTAAAAATCGCATTGATATTATATTTTTATTGAAAATGCATACATAGGAGAATTTTCTCTATAATTTTCATCATTGATAGGTGCAAAAAATACACGATATCTATATGTGATTATCATGTGATATCCTAATAGAAAAACACGTGGAAATACACACTAAACTTGAGTTGAAAAGCTTGGGATGTTGGCACTTTGTGTTTTATTTCTTCGAGAGCTAGAGCACGGGCAAGATAGGGCACAATGGAGGTGGTTATTGTAGGGCTTTCATAGTGCCCCAAGAGGGCCATCTACACCTAAGAGGGTTTAGAGAAATTCCCTCTCTATTGTCGATAATCAACAAAACCCTAAATGTGGTTTTTTGTAGTAGCCATAGCCCAAGCTTGAGAACTTGGCTTTTGGAAAATTTCCACTCACTAAAATCATCAACATTGATTTTGAACACTAATTTAAGTCCTATGGAGTCTGTTTGCAGATCTAGAAGCCTCATCTTAGGTCCAAACACACCTTGTGGATATCATTAAGCTCATAAGAAAGCCAACTTGTGAACATACACAATGAGATGAGTGCTTGTAAGCACTAATGCTAGATTTCATAGTCATGATTTTGGTTCTAATCAGCCTATGGAAGATTTTTTATACTAAATCTTAGTCTTGAGAAGATTAGTCTCTATCTTAAGCACATGTATTAAGTGCTTAACTATCATTGTAAGGCTATGCTTAGGTTATAAACACATAGACCATCGTCCTTATTGTTGAGAGCGAGATTTTAAGCTAGAAAAAGAGCTATAGATGTGCCTCAATATGTCATTTTAAAGCAGAAATGGAAGCTCATTGAAAGTGGAAGATGCAGATTTGACAATTTTAAGTGGCCGTGGAAGACAAGAATTCAAATTACTTCAGAAGTTGGACCTTTGTAGTGGTTGCATATTTTTAATAAATTTTTTGAGTGCCATATTGAAGCAAGACAAGCTCCTGTGGTTTAGGACTTTAAGACAGATGCGTGTAGAATTTTTCTAAAGCAGAATCGGGCACCAGACGCAGGAGTAGTCGAAAGTCGAGCACAAAGGACTAAGGGAGAGTTTGAAAGTGACTTTGGGGGGGGGAGTTGAAAGGGTATGACCCCTGGCCACCCCCAACCAAAAAATTGACGATTAATAGAGGGGGCCATTTTTTGGCATGCAGAAAAAAAGAAGGCGCCTGCATCATGGCGAGGATTTGATGGGGGAGGGGGGGTTGAGCCTAAAAGCAACCTATCACTCTGAAGATACTAGTCTTATTCTCCAATTTTAAGGCTCTCTATCACCTTTCTTCATGCAAGAAATGGTGGCTACTTGGTTGTGGAGTTCCAAATTCAGTATTTCTCTCTCCTCCATCTTTCTCCTCCAAGAGACCATTCATGGGAGGAATAGAAAGAGAAGAACGAGATGACGAATGCTTGTCCGGTATACATCGAATTGATGCAAGATTGAGAGGATGCTAAGAAGTGATGTCTAGTGTTGTGTGGAGATTGATGGCAGGTCCAATAGCTATCCATGCATTCAATTTTATTGACCCGAAACATGCAATTTAGCGGTATGTCCATTTTATGAAGAAAAATTGCTTGTTTTTGACATTTTATGGTCCAAATGAAGTACATATGGTATGAAAATTTTTATGAACCTTGTTTGACATGTTCTTTAGGGTTGCAAGTGATAATACATACAACTTGTAGTTAAGTGTGCTCATTATTAATCAATTAAAGCTTGAAATGTGGTATTTAAGTGGAAAAATAAGGGTTTTTTTTAGTTTTGGGTGGGGAAATCATGTTCTTATGGGATAGTGATGAATTTCAATAATCCAAATCAGGTTGAAATAGAAAATTATAAAATAACAATAATTATTAATAAATAAATAGAGAAAATGAGAAAAAAATAGGTTTTATGCACCAAAAATTTACAAATATGTTTGTGGATGTATGGTGGGCCTAAGTCATGAGGTTTAGCCTAATCTTAGCCCCAATTTCTTATTATAGTGTGTGATTTATTGCTTTTTGGACAAGAAAATAACATGAAAGCATTCTCTACACCTACCACCGTAAGCATAACATTAAACAATAGGGAGAATTAGGGATTTATGAGAGTGTTGATCATGTTTTTTTTTTTTGCATTTCATCTATAGGATTCATTTGATTTAAGTGTTAAAGGGTTCAGTAGCATGAGTATGCTTGGTGCTATTCCCTATGCAACAAAATAAATACCTAGTAGTATGAAAATCATGAAAAGAATTGGTTGTGCACATCCACGTTCTTCATTTGATTGAATAAATTATTTGTTCACTCATGGACATTCACCTTTGCATTGCATTCCATATACATGGTATCAAATGAGTATTAGCTCTCCTAGATTGCATAGCACTTGGTTTCATAAACATTGACCCATGTTGAGAGTGTGAGAAGTCCCAAGCTATAGGTTTAGTACATTCACTTATTTGGGGATTGATTTAGTGAGAATTATACTTCATCACACTTGGAATAATTTTTATAAGCAGAGGACTATGTGTCGTATGTATTATATGTTTGGATGGTGCATCTTCGGGCCGATCCCCATGGTGTAAGAGAGCCATAATAGCGAGCGCATGGCAATCAGTCGAGGGATGCTCCTTGTGTATTGGCTATGAGGTGCTAGGTACCATTACATTTGGGTACCCCCTTTGAGGAGTTAGGAAGGGATCCGTTGGACTATAAACGGTATAAACACATGTTTAAGTTAGATCAGTGTTGTTGAGATGGCAAGCTCAACACGTGTGGACATTGATGATGGACTGCCTGGCTAGATGCGTCCGTACGTCTACACTTAGCACGTTGGTGGTCATTATGATACTCACATGGCCACTAACTTATCACTTATTATATTTAGTTTGTTACACCTACCTACAGCTGGCAAAGATATAACGCCAGTCGATTAGTGTAGTCGGTTATGTACTATTTGACTTAGTAGGCCACTTTCCTTTATGTTCTATCTTATCTATACTTTGTGTACATTGTATAGCGTGTGGAAGAAGAAGAAGAAATCAGCAAGAAAATTTTTTTGGCCTCCATCTCTCTTCTTGAGTTCTTGAGTGAGTTTTCTCTTGTGTATACAATGTGTGTTTGGCACAGCACCTCAAGCAAGTCCCCCCACCATGCGATTCTTGACATAGTATTAGAGCCGCGCCACTGAGAGAGGCTGATTCTGAAGGCTAAAGTGAAGGTTCGAGCAAGAAAGCAACGGGTAAGAAGCTCTCCCATTCTTCCACTCTCTCTCTTGGATAGTGCCTACAAAGGCACTGAAAGCAGGGTCGAGAAAAAATCTCAGATTGCTGTGAGATTTGGTGTGCGAGGAGATCATTGTATATTCTGCAGATCTTGCCCTTTGGACTTTCCCGCAGTTATTTTGGGCATCTGAGGCCGTTTCAGGCCCTGCTTTAGAGCCGCAAGGTTGCGGACAACAGTTTCAGGATAGACTGTGATTTCGGCTGTATTGACCGAAAGTGGGTGCACAGGTTACAGATTACGAATCTATAATTTTTGAGGTGTTTGCAGGAAGCAAACATAAGGTTTATCTACAAACAGGTTACACTATTGAGCAATCAGTGAAAACGATTGCTTGGTGTATTACTGTGCACACGTTGTGAAAGATTACAGAAGACTAGCTTGCTGTATTGTATCCTTGTTTGTGATAATGGTAGAGAGTAGTGGAAATCCCATTATTGAGAAGCTTGACAAGAATAACTACCCTTCATGGAAGTTTCATGTAACGAACTTCCTCATTGAAAAGGGCCTTTATGAGTTTGTCTCAAGTGAAGAAAAGGAGCCAGAGCTGGGTATCTGCAGATGAGTTAAAAGCATGGAAAGAATGGAATGCGAAAGACAAAAAGGTGATGTATTGGTTATCTGCAGTCATTGATAATACGATGTTGGGACATATTAGGAATGCAGAAACTTCACATGCAGCTTGGACAAATTTTGAGAGCATGTTTTCAGTAAATACAAAGACATGAAAGATTCAACTCAAGCAAAAGTTGAATGCCTTGAAGAAAGGAAAAATGTCTGTCAATAAGTATGTGTTGAAGGTGAGGAGCATTGCAGATGCTTTAGCAGCGATTGATGCAATGCCGGATGATGATGATTTGGTTTCATTCACTCTAAGTGGCCTTAACAATGAGAAGGCATGGAAATCATTTGTTACTTCAGTATATGTATGGAAGCCATTTCCAGATTTTGATAAGGTGATCTCTCTCATGATTACTGAAGAGATCAATATGCAGGGTGATTCATTTGAAAGAAATGGTGAACAGGTCCAAGCATTTTACTCGAGTTCAAGAAGGGGACGTGGTAGATCCTCTTCGAGAGGCCGTGGTATGGGACATGCTGGCAATAACCAGCAAAACAGGTTCAATCAACAGTTTGGTGAAATGCAGGTTTTTGGATGCAGAGGAAACTTTAGAGGTAGGGGGAGCTCTAGAGGAAGAGGTGGATGGTAGAATAGAGGCTCTAGAAATTCTACTATTTTTTGCCACTATTGTGGCAAAACAGGACATATTGTAGCCAATTGTTATGTTAAGAATGATGATATTCGCAGTGGTAAATTGCAGCAAGGAAATATGCATCGTCTTCACGATAGAATGAAGACAAAAATGAGCATCTATTTGTTATACAGCTATGATGAATGCAGTTACAGAAAAGGGGACACATGATGATATATGGTAAGTCGATTCAGGTGCATCTAATCATATGACCAGTCATGTTGAATGGTTTGGAGAGATGTAGGACTTACAAAGCCCAGGTTATGTGCAGACAGGATATGATTCACGCCACCTAATTTCACACATTGAAAAGGTTTCCTTGTCCTTGTATGATGGCCAGACAAAGAGTTTGAAAGATGTATTACATGTGCCATCAATTACAAAGAATCTAGTGTCTTTTGGCCAAATGGTAGAGCAGGGGTTGCAGGTCAGATTCAATGCAAAAAGGTTGTTTTGTAGAAGACTTTAATGATAAGTGCAGGTTGGTTGCAAAAGGAAGTAGAGTTGGCCGAATGTTCACTTTAGATGCTGGAATTCCTACAATGGATGCTACTATGTATGCTAAAGGAAAAGGAGTAGTTGCAGATATTGAAATATGGCATAAACATATTGGACATGTAAATGTGCAAAGGCTGAAATTAATGCATCCAAAGGATTGGTTACAAGGTTTCCTTCTTTTAGAGTTGCAGAATTGTATAAAGTCTGTGAAGCATGTCAGTTTGATAAGCATGCAAGACAACCCTCCTCGCATGATAGAGAAGTGAGCAGAAATATACTTGATGTAGTACATACAAATGTTTGGGGGCCTACACAGAATGTATCTCTTGGTGGCAACAAATACTTTGTCACATTTATTGATGACTGTTCAAGGACGCTATGGGTATACTTCATGAAGGAAAAGAGTGATGTGTTTGAGCACTTCAAATCTTTTAAGGCAGTTGTTAAAACAGAAACATGCTTAAAAGTGAAGTGCTTGAGATGAGATGGAGGGGGAGAGTACCTCTCTAATGAGTTCAATGACTTCTTGAGGACTCATGGGATAAAGAGGCAAATTACTTATAGGTATATCCCATAGCAAAATGGTGTTGCAGAAAGAAAAAAAGGCATATTGCAGAAGTTGCACGGGCATTAATGGCTGAAAAGAATATGCCCAAACATTTTTTGTCTGAGGCTATCCATACTGCTGTCTACATTATGAACAGAACTCCCACAGCTGCAGTTCATGGAATGACTCTTGAAGAATGCTTTACTGGAAAGAAGTCCGATGTATTGCACTTGAAGGTATTTGGCTGTTTGCATACATTCATGTGCCAGATGAGCTACAGAAGAAGCTTGATCCAAAGGTAGAAAAATATGTTTTTATTGGATACTCTTTAGAGCAGAAAGGGTATCGTTCTTATAACCCTGTGACAAGTGCGTTCAGAGTGAGCAGGGATGTAATCTTTGATGAGATGGGAAGTTGGTATACACTTGCTGGTGATGTTTTGGATGATGATCATGATCAGAACAGCTATGTGCAAAAAGATAAACAAGAATCACGGAGTCTTAGCGGACCAGAAATATCATTTGGTACTACACCTACAGTGAGCCCTTGGTCTGGGAGACTAAGGAGTAGCCCCACATCTTCAGGTGGATCTATAAGTGTTGCAGGGAAGGACAAAGGAAAGAAGAAAGTGTTGGATGGTAATGATGCATCTACCAGTCATTTGGGATTTGACGGAGATTCCAGTGGTTCGGAGAGTTTGGATGATGAGCTTGGCATTCCTTCAGTCAGGACACCAGGTGTACAGAGCTCATAGTAATGCAAAGGCTCCATTGAGTGATCCAATGGTACACAGATCTAGAAGGGTCAGATACCTTGTTAAAAGATTTGGTTTTGAAGGTTATACAACTCACCATTATGCTTATATAGTGAAACTAGTTGAGGATGTTGAGTCCACTTGTTTTGAGGATGCTGTTGGTCATGCTCATTGGGATGCAGCCAATGGATGAGGAGATGGCTACATTAGAAGCCAATAAGACTTGAGATTTGGTACCCTTACCTAAGGATAAGAAAGCTATTGGCTGTAAGTGGGTTTACAAAGTCAAGCATAATGCAGATGGTTTAGTTAGCATGTATAAAGCTAGGCTGGTTGCAAAAGGCTATGCTCAAACATATGGCATAGATTATGAAGAGACATTTAGTCCAGTTGCTAGGATGGCAACTGTTCGTTGTGTGATTGCCTTGGCAACAGCCAAAGGTTAAAGTTTGCAGCAAATGGATGTTAAGAATGCCTTCTTGCATGGTGAATTGCAAGAAGAAGTGTATATGGAGCAGCCAATAGGCTATGAGGATTTAGACCATCCCACATATATGTGCAAGTTAAAGAAGGCACTCTATGGGCTGAAGCAAGTACCTAGAGCATGGTCTGACAAGATTGGAGAGTATCTTGTCAATATTGGATTTTATATTTTTGATGTTGATTACTCACTTTATGTGAGAAAGGGAGATGCAGGTTGGTCATCATAGTCATCTATGTAGATGACTTGATTATTACAGGTGACAGTGACAATGGGATTGTTGAAGTTAAGAACTTGAAGAAGAAGTTTGAGATGAAAGATTTGGGTGAGTTGAGATACTTTCTTGGTATTGAGGTGATCAGATGTGATGAGGGTATATGGCTATCCCAAAGGCAGTATGGCTTGGATATGTTATCCAAGTATGGTATGACAGTATGTAAGCCTCTTTCAGTACCATTGGAGAAAAATGTGAAGTTGAGTGCTGATGTTGGAGATGAGATAGAAGACCCTACTATGTTTAGGAGGATAGTAGGGAGTTTGATTTACATGACTATCACAAGGCCAAACTTGAGCTATGTTGTTGGCCTTGTCAGCTAGTTTATGTAGATGCCTAGAAAGCCTCATTTGGATGTAGTTAGATGTATATTGAGGTATGTGAAGTCCACTTCACATTATGGACTTTTTTATGAGGCAGGTAAGGACGTACAGGTCTTTGGATACACAGATGCAGATTGGGCTGGTAGCATGTCAGGCAGAAGATCTACAAGTGGATTCATGTTTTCCCTTGGTAGTGCAGCAGTAACATGTAGTGGCAAAAAGCAGTCTACAGTTGCTTTATTGAGTAGAGAGGTTGAGTATAGAGGTGCTGCTATGGCAGCATGTGAGGTGGTATGGCTGCAAAATTTATTAGGTGATTTGGATGTGCAGGGAGATGGTCTAGTTGCCATTCATTGTGACAACATGAGCAGTATACAGCTAGCTAGGAATCTAGTGTTCCATGCTAGGACAAAACACATTGAGGTGCACTACCACTTTGTGAGAGAGAAGGTACTTGCAGGAGAGATTGACTTGGTATATGTCAGCACACAGGATCAGATAGCTGACATTTTCACAAAGGCATTGGGTGCAAAGAAGCTTCGAAAGTTCCGAAGCTTACTTGGAGTTGCAGAGATAGAGTTGAGCTTGAGGGGGAGTGTTGAGATGGCAAGCTGAACACGTGTGGACATTGATGATGGACCGCGTAGCTAGATGGGTCTGCACGTCTACACTTAGCACGTTGGTGGTCATTATGATACTCACATGGCCACTGACTTATCACTTATTATATTTAGTTTGCTACACCTACCTATAGCTGGCAAAGATATAACGCCAGTCGATTAGTGTAGTCGGTTATGCACAGTTTGACTTAATAGGCCACTTTCCTTTATGTTATATCTTATCTATACTTTGTGTACATTGTATAGCGTGTGGAAGAAGAAGAAAAAATCAGCAAGAAAACGTTTTTTCCTCCATCTCTCTTCTTGAGTTCTTGAGTGAGCTTCCTCTTGTGTATATAGTGTGTGTTTGGCGCAGCACCTCAAGCAAGTCCCCCCACCACGCGATTCTTGACAAGTGTGTGTAGCCTCCATATGCTCTTGGCCATGGGGTGTTTTGGTTGAGTATAGAGTCCCAGCTAGAGTGTTAAAGCCAATGTTGGGCCCATTTTTGGTCTCGAAAGATGGTGCATTTGCCAAGAGCTACTAATAAGTGGCGGTGTTCGAATTTTGGTCGATAGGGACCAGTTGATTAGTGCATGCCAAAAGGCAGTGAAATAGATCCAAAAGATCATCAAGACAAGATCCTAAAGCAAGAATGAGATGAAAGGGCTAGACATTGGGCTGAAATTATCAATAGGTATTCTCTTCAATGGAGCAGCCCAACATCCCTACTATGAGGGAGGGATCTTAACAACCCTAGTTCTACGAGTAGTTCTTTAGGAGGAGGAGGAAGCTCTTGTACTTCCCCTCTCCTAGTAGGTTAGCCCACTTTGAGTGGGGTAGTGGTTCCACTAGTTCAGAGACCCTTTGTAAATTCGGTTATTGTGTCATGTCGCAACCTATTGCAATCCCTACATGGATGCCAGATTTGCCAACCCCCTTAGTATTCCCTCTACCCATTTAGCAGAGGAAGATGTCAAGCTTCACATTAGTGAGTTCCAAAAGTTAATGTTCAACTATTAAATCCAAGATGAGGGACATCTAATAATGTTCTTTAATATGAATTTGAAAGGAAGAGTTGCAATATGGTATCATAGCCTAGAAGCTAGAATAATAACTACAATTGATCTATTTTTTGTGGCCATTTGAAGAGAGTCTGCCCTTGAGAGAGGTGGTCAGTATTGGCTACGCATTCTCAATGTAACACGTTAAAGAACCTTATGAGAATGTTTGAGTTTATGCCAAGAGATGGAAAGAAGTGTTTCGTAAATTGCAAACATATATTCCCATTCAAACTCTACTACTCAATTGCAATACTTTTTGCATGGGTTGGACTTTAATATCCAGGTGCAGTATCCCATGGCACTTGCGGGTCTGAGTTGATAAGGGTTCGGTGATTTGATGTGGTCGTGTGAGTCAATGATGATGGGGCCTCATGGGGATTGGTCCTGGGGAGAAGATGATTGCATGATTAAGGTGGTGGAGGCCCAGAGTGAATTGAATGAATGACGTGGCCTCTGAAAGTTGGTGGTTTGCAGCATTTGTATTTACTTGAAAAGAAAAAAAAAGATGCAATACCTAGGGAGATGTGTCTACCTTTCCGTGTGGTGCATTGTGATCGTGCTAGTGAAACTAGGAGTTGGGTCAAAACATGGGTTTTGTCCCACACTTGAGGAC
Source organism: Lygodium microphyllum (assembly GCF_053477565.2). Classification (NCBI taxonomy): domain Eukaryota; kingdom Viridiplantae; phylum Streptophyta; class Polypodiopsida; order Schizaeales; family Lygodiaceae; genus Lygodium; species Lygodium microphyllum. The sequence goes on along the minus strand of NC_141137.1, from coordinate 116,872,772 downwards.
CCAGTTCTTGCCTAAGGGGGTGCGGTGAGTGTGGCTTAGGAAGACAGGTCTAACCATAGGTGAGGGTGACCTCCCTAGGTATATCCTACCCTTGATGTGCCCTAAGTGTGATGTGGGTAATCAAAATGGGCTAGGAGATTAGGGACAAAGCCAGTCGATCGAAGCCACCAAATTCACCTAACTTGAGGACCCCTAGGAGTAGTGGCTGTGGCCTGCATGTAATGAGATGATTCGGTTGCATTCTCCTGTGATTTTCTTCTCATGATCTCTTATTCTTTTCTTTTCTTTTCTCTTTTCTTTGTTTTTTCACTATTTTTTTGAATAGGAAAAAAATCTAATCTTCATCTTCATTAGAGTCATGAGAGGGAGGAGTTAGGGGCTTAACAGATTTGTTAAGGAATCTCCAACTTTGAATGTATCCTTTGAGGTTCATTCATGCCTGGAGAGGAGTAGTGGAAAGAAATGGATAATTATAGTGAGTGAAGAGGCTATCATTCATATCTTCTAAGAGAGCTAAGAAAAAGAGGGAAGGAGGGTAACTCGCATAATTAACCTAGTCATAGCATAGCTGTCTATATCATTTGGATTAAAAAAGAGCAGTACCCTAAGTAATCTAAGATAATTACATATAGTTAGGAAGGCTAGGTTTGGACATGAAGTGAATTCATTAAGGAAGTGGGATATGGAGTCGTATTAGATCTTGCAATGTGAAAGTGAGGGCTTCCTTAGGCTTGGTGGTGTTGATATTGTATATTTTGAAGAAGTCATATCGATTGTGGATGTCTAGATTGTAATCCACTCCCACGCTTATTGGATATGGCATGAAAGTAGGGTTATTTCTTTCATAGGGTAGGGTGTTACAATATGACATCCAAGCATCCACGTTGCCTTTCCAAATGCACCTTCTCCACTTTGGTTGACACTCATAGCCCTTCACTATTTTGGACATTTCATAGACTTTGTTGTCCTAGTAGTTTGGAGCCTCTATTCCCCATTGGGTAGGATTCATCTCTCTCTCTTAGAGGTCCACCTATCGCCCACCAGCCTCCTTCCGACATTGATCACCTCTTCCACCACCTTGGTTGATAATACCCTACTCAATGCAGTGGGGAATCAAAAATCAAAGTCAAACAGTTCACAGTTATTCTCTCTCTACTCCTAGAATATGAGTTCAGCGTTATAGTTTACTGGGAAGCAGTCTTCTCTTGGTGGGATGGCCGCTACTGCCATTACTATGCTAATTGAGTTCTCAGCCTTCTTCTGCTACTTGCTCTAGCATTTGCTTCCTCTTCTTTTTAAGTTCAGCTTTCCTAGCAGTAGGGGTGTCCACTTGCTCTACTGTTGCTCTTCAGGTCGTGGGGAAGGAGGTTGTGGGATTAGCTCCTCCTCTTGTTGTCCCATTTCTAGGCTTGGCCCTATCTCTTTAGCAAGCCTTTACATCTCCTCTCCTATGTGCTCTTGTGGCCTTGCTTCCTTGGGATGTGTTGCCTATGCTTGGATGTGCAATCCGTGTCTCACAGGCCTGCGTGTGATTTCCAAATTTTCCCTTAATGATTCAATGGCCTCGTCCTCCTTCAGATTGTGTGGCATCTAAGAGAGTGTTGAGGAATGCGTGTTGTTGGGCTTCCAAACTTATTTGTGTGGCCTCTGCCCCTACTTTTTGCTAGCACCTTGTCGCCTTCTGCAAGGGCTAGTTGGCGTGCCAAGTCTCTTACCCTTCCTTTGCTCCTATCCACCCATTCACCTACTCTTCTCTTCATTTCCTCCAAGCTCTCATTATGCCTTTGGGCTAATGCCCTTATTCTTCTCTCATGTTTCTCAATTTCTCTTTCCAATTTTTTTCCTACTCTTCTAGCTCCAGGGCTACCCTCTTTTCCAAATCTTCTATGTGCTTTTGGTGCCTTCAGCCCTTGTCTTCTTCTGTTGTGCTGCTAGTGGCTGCTCTGCGACATCCTGGATCTTTTCATTCTCCCCTTGCATGTATTTATACAACACTATTAGATCATCATAGTGGTGTTGTAGGCCCATGAGGTTTTGTGTCTCTTCAACAAGCTTTGCTTGCCACCTTTTTTCTTCTCCTTCCTTGGCATTGAGCTTCTCCTTTAGCTCATTTATTTCTCTTTGACACATGGCCACTTGTCATGCTCTTTCTAGTTGAAAGACTGACATAGTCTCCTTTTCAGCCTCTAACTCAGCAATAGCTATTTTCTTTTCTTCTTTTTCTCTCTCAAGATGTGACAGAAGTTCCTTGAGATAGTCATCATAGTTTGTAGATGTCGGCAGTGTTGTAGGAGTAGTTGTTGTGGATGCTTCTATCTTGTGCCTTTTAGGGTCATGTCTGGACTACACATCCACAACTGCCTGTATTTTTGCTCCAATCACTAGAGTCCCTCCACTTCCACCTTGAACTAGTTCTTTATTGACTAGAAATTGCACCTAGGCCACAAGGTTATTAGCATCCACCATGGTAGAAGTGCCTTGGGTGGGTGCAGAGATTGGGGTGGTGGGCATTGGCTGGAATTGGGTGCAATAGGCCTTTACCCTTGACTTCCCTAACTAGCGATGGTGTAGCCTCTAGCACTAAAGCGGGCATCAAGAGGTTACGAGCGGTGGGCACCTTGAGATAAGAGGTCCAACCCAAGTTTAAATTCAAAGGTTACATATATATGGTGGGAAACCTTATTGTAAATCACTTCTATGACCAATGCAAAGTAAGCTTATCTCTTTCTTCTCCACTAAGTTTGCTTCCATATCTATGTAGCTACCTCACGCTTGTAGAAGTTCTGAGAGACAGGAGAGATTGTGAGCTTACTTTTGGTCTTTGCTATACTACTCCATCGCTTCTCCTCACCTTCTTGGGATCTTCCTAGTTTGTAGGGTGAAAAGGTAGAGATTGTATTGTAGAGACAAAGAAGTAGAGAGGGTTTAGGAGAGAGAGAGAGAGAGAGAGAGAGAGAGAGAGAGAGAGAGAGAGAGAGAGAGAGAGAGAGAGAGAGAGAGAGAGAGAGAGAGAGAAAGAAAGTTATATTAACGTCTTCTAAAGACCAAAACTGGCCTATGAGACAAACTGTGATACAACTGATGAGGTCCAGCTATCCAAAATAAAAGTGGAAACTGAAAATACGGTGCTGTGAGTGTGATAGTACTGGGGCCTTTATATCTAGGTGGGCTCATGGCCTCCAGCTTTCTTCCTTTGAGGGTTGATCCACTGATAGAAAAATGGCCAGAGCTATGTCTTCTTCTCCCATTAGGGCCAAAAAACGCTTCAAAAAATGCACTTGTAAGAAAATGATTAAGTTACTAATTAGTTGAGATTTTGGAAGAATGAAAATGCCAAATTTGGTTGTTCAGATGTGATTAATGAGAGAATATTGAATTCATCAAAGAGCTGAGCCATTGATTGTCCCTCAAATTTAATTTATGTGAGTGTCACCTTTTCGGCCATTTTTTGTCTTGGAACTTGGGAGAATTTGTATTTTCGAGAAATGTCCACCTATATCGCGATTTGTCTACTCCCACGTCATTTGTCTACTCACGTGTCTTCTTTTCACACGCTCTTTCTCCATTCTCATTCGCCATTCTCTTTGTGCTAACTTTCTTAAAACTGTGATCATTGATCTACTAAAATGTTTAGCAATACCTTTGGAAGTGATACAAATGCGAGCACATGCAAATACAAACTTACCATCCAACTAGATCCAATTTATTCATCTTGGAGAAGTATACATCGTTGAGTACTAACAGATGAGATGGAGGCCAACAGATTGCGAACTCAAGGAAAGAAACATATAGATTTGTGGGTAGATGGAAATATTTATCCAAAGGATCCTTCAACAAGTAAACCTCCTAATTTTTTTAATATTCATGACTACGTGAGATATGTTGGGGAAGGTTATAATGGGATGCTTGGGTATTGTAAAAGGTTATACTCTGCATCTTACACATACATGGCTCAGATGAATGAAATGAGAAAATCATTATTTATTGCAGAGACGAGCATTTCTAAGCTTACAAATAAGATTGACATTTTGGAAAATGCTAATAAGTCATTACAAGACAAGTTAGCACATTTAAAGAAAACTCCAATAGGATTAAGAGAGAGAAAGAGACCATTAAAAAATATAACTAGCTTGTGTGAGAGAGCAAACAAATGAAGATTGAATCTTGCAAAAAAATATGTATCCAACATGTCGGGTATTAATATTCAAGACAGTGAGGAGAGAATCAATTTTTAAAAAGAGACCATGAATAAGAATGATATTTTGAGGATTCTTAGGTCACCTCAAAATATGGATTTGAGAGGCTCAACTCTCAAAGAATTAGTGAAGGACTTAAAGGACACAATAAAACCAAACGAAATTGTCGAGACATGTGATACTATGGGCATTAGTCGAAAAGGTTATCGGGCTATCTCAAGATTATGGTTTAAAAATCTAAAATGTAATAGAATAACTGCATTTGGGTTACCTCGAGCCCTAGGAGTATCGGTTGCAAGGACTGGCATGAATCGTAAGATTCCACAAGTTTTTGGGGAATACATTCATATTGAAGCATCTATGCCATATGAAAAGACAAAAAGAAAATCTAGTTTTGAATACAATGTATTTAACAATATATGGGTTGATCTAAGAAGAGTGCCGATATTGCAATGGTTCACATGTATAGACTCACGTTAGAGGAATGTCACAGTGTTTTAAAGTTTGCCTTGAAGTTAGATGAAGCACAGATTCAAAAAGGACAAAAGATGAAAAGAGTCAACATTTTCATCATGAACAGGGCATTGGAATATAGCAATGGTGGGGGTCAAGCACCAGTCCATAAGTTCCAGTCTAAGATGGAGATTTGGTGGGTTGGTGTAGCTCAGGTACCGATTGAGAATCATGAAGAACTGAAATGGTTGTTTACTCATACAGGTATTCCAAACATTATTAAGTCTCAAAGTGAAGGAGAAATGTTGGTTGTTGATGGGGTTGGTAATTTTAATGTGAAATGGCACATGAGCGCTGACTTGAAAACTATCAAATGTATGCTTGGAATATGTAATGGGGCAAATGCAAAATATCCTTATATTTATTGCATGGAAAGTGTTGGGTCTAAAAATTGGAGCAACTTGCGCCCTGTAATAAGAGCCCCAACTAGAGAATCTATAGATCTAAGTTTTTAAAAAAACAAGGAAGATATATGGGATCCAATTCTTTCAATTTCTCTTATTAATGTTCATATATGTACTTTGCTTGCAGATATTAGAATTATTGATAAACTTCTCAAGTTGCATCTTGACTATGCATACTCAATTAAGCCTTTGTCTTTATCGAATGAGTGTATTGACAAATGTGAGGCATTACTCTCCAAAATGGGTTTTCATGGAGGTCAGGTTCATTTAAGAAAAGATCCAACACTTTCAGGGAAAACAAGAGATGTCTTGGCTGATGTCTCAATGGGAGGCTCAAAAGCTAGATGTTTTTTAGGTAACCATATAGGAAAATAGGTGAGCATTACTTGGGAGTATTGACGAGAGCTGTGTGGGATAACGACAAACGTTGCAACCACACCACGACTTGCATTTCTAAGGACGGAGGTTTGGAGACACATTGATGTCTTCCTAAAGCTCCTGAAGCAACAAATGAAAATGTACACGTATCTAGAAGAGTTCAAATGTTCGATTACAAATCTTGTTCAAGCAATAAAGGAGGCATGGGGAGAAAAAGATATCATTTTTTATTTGGTAAGAGAGAATATTTAATCCAAACTTTCTTCGATAAAATTTCCATTGGCAGAAAATGATTGTTACTCTTATGAATTTGCAACATATCCTTCATATCCATGGGCCTTACTTTGTGGAGGAGCAAGGCCCCCTCGCAACTTATAGCGGCCAAGGCATGGAAAAATCTCACTATCAAGCACGTATAAGTTTTTTTCGAAGCACAAGACATGGAGGTGGAGTTACAAAAAGCAATGCTCTTGAGGAGCTATTCAATTGGTTTTTTCGACGACAGCTTCAAAGAATGAATACTTCAACTTAAGAATTCATAGTATTTTTTGACGACAACTTCAAAGAAGGAATACTTCAACTTGAGAATTCAAGAAAGGAAAGTACAAAGCTAGCTCTCAGGAGCCTTTACATCATCCTCCCTTTCCGGGATATTTCCTCTATAACGCAGAAATTTTCTTCTCTTGTAGCCCACTATTGATTTTATATCAGTTCGATTTGCTGCCAAAGCATAAGATGAGAGGGCCAGAAAGTATCCTGATCTAGAAGCAGAGAAACCAAGACCATAACCAAAAATCCTATTTGCCGTAGTCTTCTCCAAAAGCATCACCTTGTATGCATTGTATTGTAACCCAGAGAAACCAAGTAGCCTTGTAAGTGCCTTAATACATAGTATAGGCCATGTTGCTTCCTCTGAGAAGATGTTATGAAATACCAAGAAAACATGCGGATCAATCCTTGCTAAGTAATGGCCAAGTGCAACATCTTTATGTGAACTAATACCAACTCTTGTCCCTTTACCTCGTCCCAAGAAGTTATCAAAATCTTCAATCTCCAACTGTAAAAAAAGATAAATGTCAAATGAATGTTGAAATCAAACATATTAATGTATATAGATCTTACAAAATTTGAGATAATAGTACCAATTGATTTTCATCATTTTCTAGCTTAATTGGATTCCATATGTCAATTGATGATTGTGCCTCATTGGTATCTTCCAATTCTTTAACATACTCTTCCTCAGCATTCTTTGCCTTACGAAAACAAAGAGAAAGGGCATCCCCTGCTTCAATAAACTTGTCGTCCGTAATTTCAGTTTCAAGTTTAAGTAACTCTTCTTTCGATTCATTTTCAACGTCAACAATGCCATTTGCAGCATCAGAAGCCTCTGCAATGATGGCTAAACAATAATCCTCCCTAAGATTGAAGAGCCTTTGAATGTCTGCTAGTAGTATATATTCCTTGTCCTTGATAGGGAAAGTTGGAAGTGAAGCAACAGTATAAAAAGAAAAGTCACATACAAGATCTGCATTTGCATGGTTTTCTTCAATAATGGTCTCAGCTTTGAATTGGGCAACATCTAGTTTGCCAGAAATATTTGCTTCTTGCTCAAGGTCCAAACATTCCTCTGCATCATTGTCATTTTCTACCTTGTCCAAAAGGCAAAAGCTGGAACATTTTGGACCTTCTAATTGTTTTTCATCAAATTTCACAGGATATTTAACAAGAGAAAACGTAATGAATGCAACTGTTTTGGACATAAGGTTGCATTTCCTAGAATGAGCAGAACAAAACAAATCTGAGGTACAAAACCGGTCAAGAGAATGAGATGTACACTTTCTTGAAAACAAAGCCTTCTCTGAAGGTGAGCTCCCAATAGGTATGTGAACATATTCTTTTGCATCCTTTTCAACTACCGAAAATGCAAGACTTTCAAACTCAGCATACTCCTCCAGGAAAAACTTCTTACATGAGTTCAATACATGGTCAATATCCCAGTCAGGGTTGAAAATATCCTTTGTAGTTCTGTAATAAGATAACTTCATGCCATTCTGAAGAAGAAATTCTAGGAGCCTTTCAGATGGAGAAACCTTTGTGATTTGAGACAATCCAGAAACCCTCAATGGTGACTTGCCTTTGATTGGAGACTTCTTAGGCATTCCCACACTTGCTACTGAACAAGGGGAGGAAGATCTGGGAATTTCAGGGGAGAAGGCAGCATAACCAGATGCTCTTGTTGACCCTGATGATAATCTTTTTCTTTTTTTAGAAGGCGTTACCTGCTCTTGGGAGCCTGCAACATCCTTAGGTTCAGACATGAGTGAAAGTACGATACTACGCGAAAGTGTGCACCCACTTCATGAGCGATGCCTTCTCACTTCGTATTTGCTAATCTACGATACGATGCAAAACTGGCCAAGCGACCTCAAGAACAATATCTCCTCGCTTCGTATCAAGGGGTAAACAAAATCGTGCATATTCACATAAGAAATACCGAAAGTGGACCTCAACTCTAAACAAGCTTGTAAATTTGCAAAAAAAGGCATAAATGCCTGACCACCGTGTTTATATAGAGCGAAAAATATTTGCCACGTGCGAAGCCACGTAGACAGCCACATGGACAACCACGTGGACAGCCACGTGGATGGCCCACGTAAAACCTAGCCAATTAAACACTACCATGTGTCACGTACCCCGGAGTTATAAAAGATCAATAGTAGCTTACGTGGATCACTTTTCAAATCCAGAGCACGAATACACAGCCACGTCGAGATCAACTTCACCCTATATCGGTCACCACAATTATGGCGTGAGGAGTTGTTTTTTTAACCTACACTTAAACATATTTGTGCCGTATCAGTCACCTCAAATACGGCGCAAGTAGGTGCTTTTTAAACATGTGCTTCATTGTTTTCGTACTGTATCAGTCACTACAAATCTGCGCTTCATTGTTTTCACGTCGTATCGTTCACCACAAATACGGTGCGAGAGGTTGCTTTTTAAAACTTTGCTTCACTGTTTTCACATCGTATCAGTCTACGGCTCAATAACTTAAACAGTGCTTTAGCCTATCGGTCATCCGCAAATACAGCGCGAGGAGCTTCATTTCAAACCCAGGCTTTTTCTCCCATCGCACCGTATTTGTTATTTCTGTTTGGGTTACTTATGGTTTTTTAATATTCTAACTAGTCTCATTTTTTACTCATGGTTTTTAAATGTTCTAACAAGTCTCATTTTTCTGCAGGTTCATGGCTAGGACAAAGCAGACTGCAAGGAAGGTGTATATAGATAGCAAAGAGAGTGAGGAGGAGACAAGGCTTTCAGCTTCTTAATCTTTCCATCTTGAGATCCCACCTACCCCTGGTTGCCCTCAGATCCCACCTACCCCTAGTTTCCCTCAGTCTCCTGCCATGGAATCTAGGCAATCTAGTGTAGAGACAGTGTCTTCTCATGCCCATAGTAAGCTTCATCATGTGCAATCCTCCCCTACAACAACTGCTAAGTTTCCAACCTCCCTTAGAGCCCTTTTCAACAGTCAGAGCAACCTGGACCCTCTTATGCCCATGGAGAAGAAGACCCTTCCAAGCCGAAAAGAAAGAGAAAGTCTAGATTTTTTTATGTTCAGAAATGTTTTAGTGAGATAAGGAAGGCACAAAGAGCTACACAGCATGTGATTCCAAAGACAACATTTATTAGGGTTATCAAAGATATTTCTTTTAGATTATCAAGGGTGTCCATTGAAGTTGGCATGCAAAAAAAATGGCAGCTTGCAGCCACTCTTTGCCTTCAGGAGGCTGCTGAAGACTTCGTTATTGATTTTATGAACGATGCTTACATTGCTGTTGCCCACGCTCATAGAATGACTTTGATGAACAAAGACTTTAGTATGGTTAGCAGAATCAGGTATAGATTCGACAAGGTATTGAGGCCCTTGCCCACTATTGATAAAAAAGCATTTGAGATCCTTAACGTTTCTCCAAAATTGTCTAGGAGAGTGAAACACCCAGTGATTGAGGACATGACACATTTACACCTTGCAAAGACCACCTCCAAACAACAAGTGTCTGCCTATCAAGAACCTGAAGAAGTCGCCCATCAAGAACGACCACAAGAGACTATAGAGTTAGAGGATGAAGTTTGCAAGAGAAAAATTGATGTCCTTGGTCCTGTCAATCTGAAGAGAATGGGTCAGGTATACGGGCAAATGGTTGTAAATGTGTCTTGCACTTCTTCAGAAGACTATCTTAGTATTTCCCTTGAGGACAAAGGAATGTTTGTTAAGAAAGATATTCAATTGTCAGATTTAGTAGTCTTTTGTTGCATAAGGTAAGGATTTTTGGCTCAAATTTTTTTAATGGAATGATAGTGTTGTTTTGTTCATTGGAATTGACATTCATTTGGTTTTGCTTTTGGTTTTAGGGCATTGATTTCTTCTCTTAGCCAAGAAATCTCTAAAACTATATTTATAGTTGATCCACTGTTATCAGTGGAATTGTTTTCAAAATCTCATTCAAACATAGAATTATTTTTCAGATCATTCGATCCAATTACAAACTACTATATTTTTTTTCCTTACATTGAAAGGTATGCAATTTTGCAAAGGGTTTAATGTATACTTCTTTATAGTATGCATTTCTTGCTAACATTTTACTTTGCAAAGGACATTGGAGCTTGATATATATTGATATTCTCACTCGAGAAATTATCCTTCTGAACTCTCTTAGGGGTATCCACGGTCAAGAAAATTAAATGTGCGTTGAATACAAATCCTCACTTTTTGGTTTATTGTTTATTTTATTTATTGTCCTTTTTTTATAACATGTTTCCATTTACAGTCTTGGGAGGTTGGTGGTAACCTTTTTGGACACTACATATGAGGATATTGCTGATCCTAAAAAACCATATAGTTTTCTCTTACAAGAAGTGCCCTTACAAAATGATGCATATTCTTGTGGATGGAGAGTAATTTCAAATGTTTGTAGGACAATAGATTCAAAGATTCTCAAGATAGATGGGGTTAATGTAAGTATCTTTCACATTCTATTTTGAGCAACGTTATTAGATTTTGAGCAACAACATTATTATCAAATTTTATAATCATTTCATTTCTTTGTTTTTACTCCCTACAAGTACGAATTATCACTCACCTAACAACTTATTACAATTTTCCTTGTAGTGCCAATATTACCCCAATTCATACACATGGTGGATAAGAGAGAGATGTATTGAGTTAAATTTGGATAGGGAAATCATGCCAGTCGACCCCGACTCTCCTCCACTTAAATCCTTAACTAAGAGTAGTAAGGCAAAATGCAAGTCATCTGGAAAGACAAGTAAGGCAAGCTCCATAAATATAGAAATGCCAACACTTTCTCATCCATCTTCTCATCTACCCCCTCAAGAGAAGAGGGTCCCTATCCAAGTTAAATTCTTCAACCAACCAAAAAAAAAGCCACTGCAACTGCAAGATCTATCTTTCAAAAAGTGACGAAGAAGTTACAATGATGAAAGAAGACAAATAGATACAAATGGAAAGATCTTTGTATATCTACACTTCAATTTTGTAACTCTTCATTCAATGAAAAGATTTTTGTCCAATGTAATGTCTTCAATTTTATGGCTCGAACCTTACAATTGAAGGAGGCAAGCAAATCATACAAGAGAAAAAGCATTTAGCTCTTTTCCCTACTACTTTACCGTTTACTTTGAACTTATATTCTGGGGATGTATGGTCTAGCATCTCCAAGGTATCCCTTACATCTTTAAGATTCCAATTGGAAGTGATATTTACCTCATTTTCTATAACTTGCACCTTAAGATTGAAGGGCATGCTATCTGTATCTGAATCCAAGGGAATCCACATACCTAGTTTAATTTTGTATCTCCTATAATCAAAACCCAAAGCAAGAGTTTGTCGTGCTATATTATAACATAGAGACAAGGATTGGGGGTATACAATACACCTCATGGTGTCACCCTTATGATCAACATCTCTAGATTTCCAAAGCTTCCCTATAATGTTATCTAGTTCTGTGCTTGCAAAATTTCTACTTAGCCAAGATACTTTTGTTCTCTGTAAGTTTGCTATTTTAAAGCAACCCACAAAGATATGTAAGGGGATAAACCATGACAAGTTTATTCTTCTTGAGATCCTTCCAACTGTCATGGACTTTTGAATATCTTGACATATTTTGAATTTAAAACTATGCATGGTTGCCTTATCAGGAACGTCCCAAATAAGAGAGGAGAGACTTGGCAATGGTAAATCCTCGATATGTCCATATGTACCCTCTTTAGATGGAACCACATATTTTGCGTAATATATAAAAAATTTTCTCTCACTGAAAGAACTAACGGTCTCATTAGCATATATAATGTTTGCAAACGCCTTATGAATTGCATTCAAAGTTCCACTCAAACTCTCCACAGGTTGCCATTTAGTACTTGTTGATGGAAATATATCTACAACGAAGAATTCAATATTAATACTTATTAAAATTTAAAGAAAAATCATATATGCTATCAACTTAATACTTACAATGTGTTTAGGAGATAAGTGCATATCCTTGGCCATGTAAACATGTTGCATTTTGATTAACCACCCTTTATGCGTAATTTTGAAGCAATGATATGCCCTTTCCAGTGATGTTTTATATAATCTCTTTTTCTTCTTTTGACCTTGTGAGAGCCTTTGCAAGAGGGCAACATGGTCACCCAATCGTTTATGCAAAAGGTTTTGGGCTCCCAATTTCTGTCTACTCCTTGACCATAGACAGTGTAGGAGTTTATTAAACAAGACGGGCACCTTTTGGATGCCATACTTAGATTGAAATTGCAGAGAAAAGCGCTCACTGAGAAAGGCAAATGAGCAAATAAAGAAGCTCACCAAGAAAGACGAATGAACAAAGAAGAAATAGTGAAAAGACTAATGAAAATATAGTGGGGGCGCCAAAAGCTCCCGACTTTCAAAAAAGTTATTATTAACTTCACAACATCGTTATCATAACCGATTCCGTCAGATTTTATAATTAAATAAGGACTTCAGGACCATCAAAACATGTCAGAGTTTGGAGATTTTGGCTAAAAGAGAGAAGAGAACCATGGAGTCGACTCTACTATTTCCAAAAAGGAGGAGACAAGAATAGCATATTCTTGCACACGTGGCAAACTCTCTTTGGGCCTTTCCTTAATCCCGTGATTAACAAAAGTGCATTTTTTGAAGCGTTTTTGGCCCTAATGTTTCCTCCTTAACTCCTCAACTTCTTCCTCAGCTTTCCTCCTCCTCTCCTCTTCAATCCTCTTGGATTTTTCTTTTATTCTTTTTGTCTCCTCCTTTTCTTTTCTCCTTCTTTTGTCTTTGGTGCTTTTGGACTCTCTTCGAGCTCTTTGTAGGTCTATTCTTTCCTTATTCCTGCTCTCTTGTTCATCACTCTCCGTTCTCTCATTGGATTGTTCTTGTTCTTGGCCGTCAATACCCCTCCAAAACCATTGGTTGAGGCCTTCGACGATGACTTCTTCCTTTCTTTGGAGTCCATGGATTCTCCACCCATAGGTCTTCCACTTGTGACCAGTGCTTTTGCTGAAGTTTCTATTGTCTTCTGCACAAAGATGTTCAAGTTTACTTCATCCAAGGATTTGCTGCAATGCTCTCCAACATAAGCACGTTGATCCAGCTCTTTAGTGCATTGTACCTATGACTGGAGAATAATGCATGGACCATCTTGCCTTCTAGTTGGACTTATGGATCTGCGATGTCGGCGAGACTGATGCCGTGGTTGGTGTGTACTAGGATCTTGTCCATCCGTAGCATATCATATACGTCTCTTTTGGGTCATCTCTCGACCTTGTTGGGTAGGCCCAATGCTCTTTGCACCAACTCCAGGCTCAGATTTTGATTTCCACTTGGTGGGTTTCATTTTCTTGACACATCGTTACAGTCCTACCTATTAAAAGTTTGGATGAATTATGTGCACTTCTCATAGTCCACGACTTGGCGGACTTTCTCCAGGTACTTCTATAGATTTCATTGCTTCACAATCTGTTTTACGACTTGTTCCTCCATGACCACATCCTCCAAGTTCAAGACATGCCTAAACCTAAACTGGTTGAAGGCCCTCATCTCCACTAAAAGGCCATATTTAGCTTGTTCCTCTTCTAAGAATAGAAGTTTTCTACTCTTCTCTTGTCTTGCCATTGTGGATCCCTGTCATAACACCAGATCTCACCATTAGTTTTCTTAAGATAATGAGTAGAGAGTGATTGCGTGCTTATAGAAAAATGAAAAGCTTAAGTACAGAAAGGGAAATTTTCTTCACAATTTGCACAATCCAGTAAAGAATTTGCCCAATCCAATGAAGGTCCATGAGAATTCTCTTAAAGTAAGCGTGGTTTTCCATCTTACCCCCTTCCCCTTTTGAAATGAGAAAAATCCTTCCTAGGATTAGAGGTTGAAGGGTTAAGACCATTCAGCGCATGCTCACGGGGTTTCACTTTCACATGAGCCAAGTGTAGAAGTTTGGGTTGTACTCCATGTTAGCATAGTGGTCCATGTAGATAGGTCATATGCTTACATGAGTGATGTAGGTGAGGACATCCATTAGAAAATTGCCGAAGCCTATTTTGTTAGCAATGTGTAACTCCTCCTCTATCAAAATGTAATCTAGGTAAGGGTGAGTCATGATGTGCTCTTCGAGGGGCCGATTGCGAATGGTGGTCAGTACCCTATAGGTGGTTGGGGCTACGTAAGTTGGGTCATATTCCGAGGTCTTGATTGCACATCTTTTTTTAGCATGGGCCATGATTTGGTAGCCCTCTTGCTCCCATTGAAGTCAAAGAGCATACCATTGTCAAAAGAAAGAGGAGTCATTGGCGGCCAACTATTTCAACTCTCCAATTTCTTCATCAGTGTGGTAAGGACCGTGCCCTTGTTGTCATAAGACATAATGAGGCGTTGCTTGCATGCTTGTTCACGGGAAATCTCAATGACAATGAGTTCCTCACTTGCTTGGGGAGCCTTAATCAATACAAATTTTGATTCTTCCCATGAGCAAGGTAGTGTGCATACCTCCATTGCTAATAAAGGCTCGTCTAAAAGACCTAGGTCTAATCCGTAGCTTTTAGCAAGTGTGGTAAACGGGGCATCGAAACACCAAAGGTAACCAACCAAATCATCTCTTGTATTTTCAGCTAAGTCTATGGCGGCTAAGGTAAGTGTTGAGATATTTGCAATCACACCTACTTTAGTCCCTTTGTCAGAAGCAGTGAGGGCTCAAGACCGTAATCCCATATGCACAATAGGAGAAAGTACCACCACTCAATTCCTATAAAGCATTGTACTTGAACTCTTTTTCTAATGCAATGATAGTACTCTTTTCTTTCCAATAAAGTGTCATGTCATTGTCAATACACAAGATTGTGTTTATGAGTCCAAATCTCAATCTTGGAACCTATTTTGTAACAATTTGTCCTAGTCAGGGTCAATGTCTTCATGAGTTTCTTTTTCCTCTTTCAACCTCCATAGCTTTCGTATTTGCCATGCTCTAGATCCCGCGTATTTCACATGGTATTAGAGCTCAATTGAGCATGGCCCAACTCTCCTTTCACTGCTCTCAGCTCCTTTTCATCTCTGCTTAGCTCAGTTTGAGCACTGGACCCTATCTCCAACTTCATTTGCATTCCTATCTTCAATGAAGCTTCCATGGCAGCCATAGGCAATAGTACCTTGTTAGCTTGAAGCTTTCATATCTCTCTCCACAGGCCAAATCTCTTTGAATTTCCTTCTGGAGAAGTGTTTCTTTACTTCTAAAGCTCCTCCTTCGCACCTCAATCATTGAGATTGGGCAACTATAGCTTCAGCATTGCCTCTTTTCAGAGTTCCTGCCATAACTGTGTCTGTGGACAACACCTACCTACCTCTGTTGGAGCAGCCAAATCTCATCAACCAGGCCATATCTCTTCAAGATTTCTTCTCAAGATTGTTCTTTAGGTCAAGGCACAACTTTTTGGCACAAAAACCAAGGAGATTGATGCACACCATGCCCGCCATTTGCATTTTCCCAAATCTGGATGCAGTTTTGACAATGACCAGTTTGAAGGCTTAGATCTCTCAATTCAGGCAAAATGAGTACAAACCCTCTTAGGGGGAGTTACATCCATTAGCGACAGTCCTCCATCTCAAAGGGTTTGGGTAGATTCGACCTGTGGAGCTCGTGGGAGCTCATTTACCAGTCATTGGTCCCTGTTTTGACAAGACAGCCATAGCCAAACTTCACCAAGCTTAAAAATCTCATCATTTTCTCTCTTCTACCACTAGAACAACCCACTGCCACTCAGATCTGAAGGTACCAACATCAAATCAATAAGGGGAAGATCTGGATCTGAAAGAACTTGAAGGATTTTTGTAGGTCTGAAAGACTCAAGGAAGAAACATAGTATCTATTGACACTTATTTTTAGTGATCTAAACACTTGTGTCTCTTGACACATCTCAACCAACTCTTCTGCTGCTTAAATTTGATAAGTTTGAAGCTGATTTGCTACTGTCTCTCAAGTTGAACATGGGCAAAGATTCTTTAACTGCCCGTTTGAAAGGAGTCCGGTTTCATTCTTGGCAAACCCGCATCAAACTGATCCTGATGAAGAAGGGCCTCTGGGCCATTACCACCGGAAAAGAAAAGAAGCCTCATGATGCGGATCTTGCTATTACTTGGCAAAATAATGATGATAAGGCTCAGGCCATTATCAAACTAGAGCTAGATGACAGCTATATCCACCATGTGGATAACTATGAGACCTCACAGGATACATGGAAGAGACTTGACACTTTGTTCGGTGCATAGTCTAAATCATCAAAGTATGGTCTCCTGATTGAGTTTTTCAGGCTTGAAATGAA
This sequence comes from Lygodium microphyllum, assembly GCF_053477565.2. Lineage (NCBI taxonomy): Eukaryota > Viridiplantae > Streptophyta > Polypodiopsida > Schizaeales > Lygodiaceae > Lygodium > Lygodium microphyllum. The sequence goes on along the minus strand of NC_141137.1, from coordinate 116,856,391 downwards.
GTCCAGTGCATCATTTGCCACACATCTAAATTACGTGGAAGGACTTCTAACCCAAATTGTAGGAATCAACATTAAAATGGAAGAAGATGTTTGCATCGGTGTTCTACTTAAGAGTTTTCCTCCTGAATATAATAATGTATCAACAACTTTAATCAACATGCCAAATCCTGAACTTGTTGATATCCAGGCATCACTGTTAGAGGAGGAAAAGAAGCTAAAAACTAAGGAAGAACCAAGTACCTCTAGACATGAGCATGCATTATATGTTGTACAACCGGTACAAAGGCAAGAAGGATTCGCTCTTTTGTGACTTCTACAAAAGGACAGGACACACCGAGAAGTTCTGCCATGCCAGAAAGAGGTCCCAAAAGGCCTATCTAGTTGCAATCAAAGAAGAAGAAGAAAATGGAGCAAAGGAAGAAGAAGAAGAAGAAGAAGAAGAAGAACACTAGGAGAAGGACAAACCTCATCAGTCCTTCTATTCAAATAGACCAAAAGGCCTATCTAGTTGCAATCAAAGAAGAAGAAGAAAATGGAGCAAAGGAAGAAGAAGAAAAAGAAGAAGAACACCAGGAGAAGGACAAACCTCATCAGTCCTTCTATTCAAATAGACTTTTTTAGTTTTGTATTTCCTAGCCCTAATGCCTCAAACATAAACTTGTAAACTCCTCAGTTATCCTTGTACTACAACCTTTGTACACTTTGTGAGGTCCCTGCTACAGCCTTTGGATGTCCATCATGTTTGTGGTACCCACATTTAGCCTTTTTTGTGACAGCCTCTCGTGTTTTTTTCCATGTTTATGATGTGCCCACACTTTGCAGATGTTGCTTTCACTAAAGCCTCTACACACTTTGTACTTTTGGTTGTGATTGAGGAGGGGTGTTGAGATATTTGCAATCACACCTACTTTAGTCCCTTTGTGAGAAGCAATGAGGGCTCAGGACCAGAATCCCATATGCATAGTAGGAGAAAGTACCACCACTCAATTCCTATAAAGCATTGTACTTGCACTCTTTTTCTAATGCAATGATAGTACTCTTTTCTTTCCAGTAAAGTATCATGTCACTATCAATACACAAGATTGTGTTTATGAGTCCAAGTCTCAATCTTGGAACCTAATTCACTTGTGTAACAATTTTTCCTAATCAGGGTCAATGTCTTCATGAGTTTCTTTCTCCTCTTTCAACCTCCATAGCTTCTGCATCTGCCATGCTCTAGATCCCGCATATTTCACAGTAAGGATCAATCATTATTTGTAAAAGGGTTTAAGACCTGCTAGGGGTGACTAGACTCGACAGCTCAGTGATGGCTAACGTTTGCAGTTGCGGCTACTTCTGAGTATACAATTGGACTTCTCGTGCACTAAGCGTGGTTTGAGATTGTGACATTGTGCTACCAAATGTTTGTGAGGCTTGAATAGCACTAATAGTGCCGGGTTGGGTTAGTTTGGAGTCAACAAGCTATGGTTTAGGTCAATATACTTGTTGAGGCCCTACAGACTTAATGGTGTTAGGCTCTGTTGGCTTTGCAGCTTTAGCTTTTTGAGGCTTTAGTGCTTGATATGTCATGTAGCTTTATGTGGTTGAGTTTGAGGGTGGCATTTGAATAGTGCCGCTGGCCCTCTTAGTTTTAGGCACTTACATCCAGGCATTGCCCTCATAATAGCCTTGTGCTTGCAATAAGGTTTTGGGGACTGACCGTTTATTGGTGTCTACAGTTTCTCCATTGCCTCCTAGGTCTTGGGTATGAGTTCCTAGGCTTGTGAGGTCGTGGTTGCATGCTCCTAGGTGATAGTCATTAATGTTTAGGCACCCAATTGAATTGTGGTTTAGGGGCCTTAGCTTTGATCTCAGCACTGTGCTAGTGGTGTGGTGTGGTAGGTTGTGACAAGTCTTGACCCCCCTCCTTAGACTTGGTGGTGGGTTTCTCTATCGGTGGCCTCGTGAGCTTTGATGGAGCCATGCTGCCCTTGCTGAAAGTTGTGACTATTTGTACATTGCTGATAGTGAGGTGAATATGCTATGACTCATAGTCGACATTACAATGTGCTTTCTTTTTAAATGAGCATCCTAAGAGTGATTTCTTACCTGTAACTTTTGTGTTCAGCAGCACATATAATGGATTATGGGTATGCTTTCAAACTCGATAGATACTAGAACCTTGCACTTTCCTAAAAGGGCTTACAATCGGCCCCCAAATGGGCTAAGTTTAGAAATGGTGGGTTGTAGTTTTGAGTGGCCAATTTGAGTCCAATGATTGTGAGTTAAGATACTAAAATAAGCTCCCTCATCAATCAATGCGTATCAAAGGTATGTTTATTGGGCAGCGACCCTTATGCATAGGTAAGCAGGTGCTACTGCCTCTTCATCTTCCTCCTCAATTTCCGTTACTGTGGCAACTCAGACCTTCACGAGGGACTCTAGCATGGGAGGTTTGTGTAGTGGATGTGTGGGAGGGTAGTACTTCTTTATGCAGCTACTGTTGAAGAAGCCTATGCTCTCTCCATCTAGGGTTTCAAGATCTACATTGCCGGTTTTGCTAATAGTGTGGACTCAAAAAGCCCCTAATCCCCTGAACTTCATCTTTTCTTTATAGCCTTTTATTGAGTACAACAACACTAAGTCACCCTATTTGAATTCTCGCTACTTGATGTGCTTGTCAAACCAACTTTTGTGGCATGCCTTTTCGCAAATCAACGGATGGGTGGCTAGAAGTCAAGTCTTTGATAAGAGTTCTAGCTCAATTAGGTGCTCTATCCAATGCTCCTTTCCATCCCATTTCTCTTGGATGGCCACTCTTAGGCTTGGGACAAAGAACTCTATAGCATGTAGAATGGCTTCAGCCTCGTAGATTAACTTGAAGGGAGTATGTCCTACCACTATTTTATAGGTTGTTCGATAGGCCCATAAGGCTGCTATTAATTTGTTGTCCCAATCACTACGCGAGGCAAAGACTACTTTGGTTAGGATGTTCATTAAGATCTTATTAGTAGACTCAACCTAGCCATTCGCTTGAGGGTAGTAGGGTGAGGATTTTCGATGGATGATCAGAAAGGTTGATAGGAGGTGAGCGATCACTATTGTTTGCTAGAAAAGCTCATTGGATAGTCTAAATTGTGTTCACCAACTGGCATAACATAGCTGCCACGACATACTTCGAGGTGTCAATGTGAACATGGAAGGTCACGATCCAGTCTAGGGCTCTTAGGATTGGTTCTGTGGTTAGAGCCTTCTTCAACTCTTCATATGCATGTTGGCATTCCTCAATCCATTCAAATATCACCAGCAATTTGTATAGGGGTCTAGCAATTAATGCATAGTTCGACACAAATCGTTGATAGTACCCTATATGGCCTAGGAAGCACTCCCTTGTAATGGATTGGTGGTAATGAAATCCCTTGTAATGGATTTTGGTGGTGGAAGATCGATAATAACCTTGACAATAACCCTTTTGAGAAGTCAGTAGCAATGCTATTCTTTGACATCACATGGGCCCTAGAATGCATCCATTCTTTACCCAGAAATTGGCACTTCAAGGGGCTCAACGAGAGGTGATACAGTCTACATATTTCAAAGCTTGTTCAGAGCTTGTCTAGGTGTTCCTTCCAAATTAGAATGAATACACAAATCATCAACGAATACCTCTAACTCTCACTTGAATGGTATACATGAGCCTCTAGAATGTGGCTGATGTGTTCGTCAACCTGATGGGCATAACTGTGTAGGAAAATAGGCCCCACTTGGTAGCAAATGTGGTCTTATGCCTATCATCCTGATGCACTTACACCCAATTGTATTACAGTCTACATCTTTCAAAGATTACTCAAATCTTGTCTAGGTATTCCTTCCAAATTAGAATGAATACAAAAATCATCAACAAATACCTCCAACTCTCACTTAAACGGTATACATGAGCCTCTGGAATGTGGCTGATGTGTTTGTCAACCCGATGGGCATGACTATGTAGGCAAATATGCCCCATTTGGTAGCGAATGTGGTCTTGTGCCTATGATCCCGATGCACTTGCACCCAATTGTATCTAGAGAATCCATCTAGGAAACTGTAGGCCTCTTTACCCAATTGCCACCCTCTTGAGCATATGCTTACTATACGGCAGCATATAATTGTCTCTCTTCGTGGTAGCATTGAATTTCTTGTAATTGATGCATGCTCTGATCTTTCCATTCTTCTTCATAACAATCACTATGGGTGACACCTAGTCCGTGTGCTCGATTTCATAAATGAATCTTGATCTTAGTAGCTTATCAATTTCCTCTTTGATAGTGTGAGCATGTTTGGGATTCATCGGATACAATTGCTTCTTGACCGGTGTTGCATCAAGTGTCATCGGGATGCTATGAGTCACTACACTTGGATCTACCCCTTTTAGCTCATTGAGGGACCAAGCGAATATGTCTATGTACTCTTGCAAGAGAGCAATAAGATTTGGCTCCTCTTCCTTAGTCAAGTCATCGGCCATAAAAATATTTTGGGACATCTCCCTTTCCTTAGCTAGTTTTCCCTCCTTGACTTTGGTGGGTCCTTCTATAGGATCACTTGCTTGCCTTGGTCTTTTGGCTCCTAGCAAGAGCACTACCCTTTTGCCTTTCCTAAATCTTGTGAATCGTTTTGAAAGGTGTTGCAACTTCCTCCGCTCCTCAACTTGCGGATTCCTAGGTTGTTTTCTTCTTTCCTCCTTCAACCTTCGGTGTCTTACGTGGACTGGTAGGTATCCTTTGGTGTGATTGGTCTTAGGTGATCAGGGTATCTCAAGATCATTGTCCAAGCTCACTTCCAAATCAGAATCAAACTCTCCATCTTTGCTACAAGAGGGAGTCTCTCCTGGAGTTTTTAACTCCAATGGTGATTTTGTTCTGAGTATTGGTGGTGCAGCACTTGGTTGGGCAAGACCCGCTCATTAATAAATCAATCGCTCCTATGTGCTCCAATCAGGTACAATCGCAATCCATTCACATGATTCCTTTCTAGATTCTAAAGATGCTCTTCTTCTATAATTTGGAATCTGCACATATTTGTTCAATTACATGCCCCTCAATGTCGTACTCTATCATGTGGATCTCTTCTTCACTCTTGTCTAGAGGAACAATAGTTTTTGTGCTCATTATCTGAACTGTCCTCATCCGACTATTCGTCATCTCCTAAGTGCGTTCCCTTGTCCTCGGTGACTAAGGCCCAATTGTACATCAAGTTCAGATCGTGCACCCTGGTCAATTGCTGCTTGGGTTCATCCAAGAGATCCTTGTGGTTTAAGATTTGTGGCTGGGTTACCAGCTAATTTATTTGTCACATGCTCTAAGATCTCATGGAGGTCTTGTTTGTTGTTTAGGATGTGGAATGTGACAGAGGTGCGTCGCCCCCCATGTGAGCCTCTAGAGCCAACATGCAGACTGGTACTGAGGTCATGTCTCTGGGCTCACCTACTATCTTAGCAACTTGCTCATATACCTCATTATCCAAGAACGGAAGATCCATTGTGGCTAGCATATGCATCTAGTCTCACTCATCCTCCGGGCAAGGGATATACTTAGTCAGTGAGATTTTCTGACTTGCGGATCACCCTTCAGCATAGTTGAGATGGTGTCTAAGTCGATTGGTGTAGTCTTCCACGTGTCCATCTCCACTCTTACCACTTTCGTCCGATTGCCTAAGAATATTAGATTGTTTTCCCAATCTTCTATGACTCGTGCACTGCGCATCCAGGGTCAGCCTCACATGATATCGTAGTCCACTCCTTTCATGACTATGAAGTCCATAGAGATTCGAACTCTTGTGATCTTCAATGGCCAAATTTTCAGCACTCTGGATGGCTTCACTTTCATTCTGTTAGCTAGTGTGACGTTGAACCTAGCATACTCGTGATAGGTGGGTTATCCCAAGCCTAGAGTACTATGTGGCTAAGCACATTAACTCTTGCCCCCATGTCTACAATCCCTTTCCTTGTGGTATCACCTAGAGCTAGGATTGGCAAGACCGCATGCATCTCCATGCCTTTCCAGAAAGCATTAACATATAAGGACTTGGACACTATGAGTGCAAAGTTAGGCTTGGTATTTTTGTTACTATGTCATGGTCTTGCAAGCCAATGGTAGCTTTCTCTATCAATCCTTCCACCCATTGCTTTAGCTCTTTCCATAGCATCAGATGTTGCCTAAGCAGGTCTCCTAAGCTCAAAAATTACAAGGGTGGTCACTAGCATTGTGAGAAGATTACTGGCTACTCACTTCTCTCCTAGTTCTGTACTCCTTGGCTAATGGCTTCAACTTGTTTGTTGGCTGTGGTATTCAAGCTTTGTCTAGGTGGCACAATTTGAGGTCTGGATGCGTCTCTCGGTCATATGGGAGAGACTGGTGTGTTCATGCTAGAGAGACCGTCAATCTCATCCTCCAAGATGGGCTTTGCATTATTTAGGTATTCTTAGGCGTCTCTCACCCACTCCTTGACCTTTTCTATGGCTTTGAGTTGGCGCTTTGGGTTGGGATACTCCCCTACCTTAGCACTCCCTTTCTTAGTATTCTTTGGAGTAGATGTTTTTGCCTCAACATCTGTGACTTTCTTTCCAACAGGTAGTGTTGTTACACTCTCAATTTTCAAGGTGAACTTTGCTTCTCTTTTCTTCTTTCTTTACCTACGACTTTTCTTTCCAATCAAGGCTGCATCTAGGTTACTAGGCTGTGGTGGCAATGATATGTCAGACTGCTTCATCTACACATGGGTTATAACATGCAACAGGATGGGCATGGCCTTTCTTGTTGAGTGTCTAATACTGAATAGCCCCAATGAAACTGATGGTACAATTGCCCAACTAGAGGATGGTTTTTGCCTAGGAAATTTGACAAAAAGATGGGTGATTCTACACTTAGCATACCTGAGATCACAACTTTATCTCGATTGGCTCATTCCCTCTCGGCGCAATGTGATGAGATGTGTCTTGGGTCTTCAACTTGAGCTCTTGGAGCTTCTCTCCTTAAGTTGATTGTCCACTTGTATGGCCTCTTCAAAGACCCTAGCTAGTGTATCTCTCTGCAATCTTGAGCTGCTTGCCAAGACCTTGTAGAGTTCCTCACTATGTATTTCATTGATTAACATGGTGGTGGACACCGCTCTCTTAGTGGGTCACTCATTAGTGGTTGGGGATTCTCTTATAGAGACTCAGCACATGAGTGATGTAGTTCCTAATGTCCTATTTATCTCTTCCTACTTGACATTCATCAACCGCACTATAAGATTATCTGAGTACCCAGCCTCCAAGAATCTCTTAATGAAGAGACTCTTGAAGTCATTGAAATTGTTGCACTCCGCAACAACATCTAAGCTTGTGTACCACGTCTTACCCTTATCGCTCAAGCACAGGTTAAAAGCTTGTGAGCACTGAGTAAGATCAATGAGGCTCTAACTATTTTGCAACTATGGGAATTCTCGATTAGCTCATGGAGCCTTGGGGTAACTCCTAATCCTGCAAGCAACAATGTTGCTAGTGCTGCTGCGATTTGTTCTACTGATGTATTGTCTATTAGTTGCTTTGTGAGAAGCTCGCTTAGCATTAAATATGCCTCTAGTGTCCTTCCCCTCTCTAGGTCCGGTCTTGTTCGATTTCTATTTGCTAGGGCTAGCACGACTTCTTGCATTTCTATGTCCTGTTCGATTTCTATTTGCTAGGGCACGCTAGACTTCTTGCATTTCTATGCCCTATCGCAATCACCTCGTATGTTGTTGTTGCTAGTTGTATGCTGCTATGCTTTGCAAAGATTTCTGCGCTAGATTTCTTTTCTCCTCGAGGTCCACTATGATGTCTTCTATTGGTGGTCTGCCATGGTGGTCTAGCCTGGTTTGTCCATTTTATTCGTTCACCATCTGTTCGATTTCGACTAGGAAATCCCCTAGGTCGAGCTCTTTGTTTTCGTAGTTTGTACTAGGTTCTGCCATATCTGCGGTTTCTTGCTCCACCAAGTTGTCAATGAGGTTGATCAAGTTTGGTAGTGTTGTGCTCCTAATGGTGTCGATCCTTCTATGTGTCCGGCTTTTCGTGTTGTGTCTCTCACTGGGTCCTACCAATTGGGGCTTTTGATCACTCATCTAGGTTTGAGGGTCATCTTCTGTTGGTGGGTTTGTTCTGTTTATTAAGTTTGAGTGTTTTCCTTCTTATTTATGGACAATCCTTAATTTAGGTTCACTCAGTGTGTGCATGGTACTATTTTCCATGCATTGTACGAAATTAGGCTTTCAATTTTTTCAAGTGCACTTCAAGTGTTGAAAACAATGTGGGTACGAACACAAGATTACGAGTGCAACTTCTGCACTCCGGTCTAAGTTCTCGATCGAGTAGGGCTTTAGGCTCAGTCACTCATTGCTCTCACTGGTCTCTAGGGTCGGTGCCACGTTATTCAGCTCAATCAAGCAAGGCCAAGAGGGTATGTTCTTTGAGTATAGAGAGACCTGGCTAGTGCTTAGAGCTAGTGTCGGGCCCGTTTTAGGTCCCAATAGGTGGTGCATTTGTTGGGAGCCGCTAATAAGCAGTGGTTCCCGAATCTCAATCAATTGGGACGACCAATTCATTAATGTATGCCAAAAGGCAGTGAGATAGACTTACAAGACCATCAAGCCAGGCTTCAAAAGTAAGAAAATCTGAATGGGCTAGACAGCAGGCCAAAATAATGAGAATATATTATTCACAAAGGAGTGGCCCAATATCCTTACAAGGGCATGGTCTTAGTAACACTAGCTCAACGCATAGTCTGTTATTTAGGGGGAGGAAGCTCTAGTACTTCCCCCTTCCAATCACTCCATACACTTCAAGTGGAGTGATAGTTTTGATTGTTCAAACTCCTTTAGCAAATCCAGTTGTTATCATGGTACAATAACCCATTGCAATCCCAACAGGGATGCCGGTCTTGCCAGCCTTAGGGTTTCCTCTACCATTTTTAATGGGTATGTAGAGGAAGATGCGAAACTTCATATCAATGAATTTCAAAAGTTGATGCTTAACTAGTATTGGCTACATGTCCTCAATGTTACACATCAGAACCTCATGAAAATGTCCATGGGTATGCCAAGAAGCTGAAGGAGGTATTTCATAAGTTGCAAACCTATATTCCTATTCGAGCTACTGCTCAGTTGCAATACTTTTTAAATGGGCTAGACTTAAACATTCAAGTGCAATTGAGGAATGTTTCTTTTGCCAGTATTAATACAGCTATTACACAAGTAGAAGAGGTAGAATTGTGATTACAAGCGGCTCATGCCTCTAGGGAAAACTAGAATGTGAGTTTAGGGTTTGAAAATAATTTAGCACTAATGAATGGAGGTCAAGGGATGCCCATGAGTCCTCCTAATGGGAGAGGAAGAGTTGCCATCTCCTCCTAGTGTGACCATGCTACCTATGACTAGTTTGATGGCTCCACCAACTATTGGAAGCCCAACGATAAATCCTACCATTGTTCCAAGGAATCAACAGCTAATCCCTAATCAAGTGGTTAGGCCAATAGAACGTGTAATAGACTAAAAGTTCCTAAACGCCTCAGCCAATATTTAGCCTACTAGGGTTGAGTATAAAAGGGTGAGTTGTAACTAGCCTAGCATCTTTTTGCCATTTTACAACATTACATGTTTGAGGTCTCAACCTCCCACCATCTAAGAGGGTGAATACTCTTGGCCACTATAGCTTGGTGTGCATACCATACAACAACCTCTCATCATTTGATTCTTAGCCATTTATGGTAATATCATTTCATGCCTAACCACCTTGGTTATGGTTTCTTAGCATTTATTCTATTTCTTTGTATTCCTAGTTTAATGGTTACTTGTGGGAATTATCTTCTTTACATTGGTATCAGAGCACATCTTTGATCCAATGGGAAGGTCATTTTCATGGTGAATTTGGTTACAGTTTGGGCACAAAGTAACTAGAGGATAATGATTGATAACCTGGGAAATCTATGGAGTACCTATTTGATGGTTCTTCATCAAGATTATCACCATGTGATGTAGGAGAAGCTTCTGGACAGTTTGCACCAGTTTTCAGTGTGTTGTTGACCTCTTGAATTAGTTCACAACCTCATCCTGAAGCTATGCCCTCTCTTTCATGATCAAATGTAGCCCTAACTTGAGGTATTAGTCATTTCTTACTTGATATTTCACTTTCCTTCAGCCCTAAAGCTTCCTTCACAACCCTAGCTATGGTTGAAAAGGGATAACAAGAAGATTTTAGCAATTTCTTGAAGTTTTGAGTCAATCTTGGTCTCTTTTAGATTCAAGAAGTGCAAAGCAAGCATCTAGAATCGACATTGGGCAAACATTAGAGATTCCAATAAAGATTGAAGCATTTTTCTAATCTCAGATTGGGGAAAAACAGGGCAGCCATCAATCTTCATCAAATTTTTCTTCATTGAGGCTTCAATTCATGGCGCTTTTGTTGTCTACAACCTCAAGAAGGTTTAATTAAAGGTATTTCATAAAGATTGACTTACATTGAAGAAATTTTCAAGATTGAAGGCATTTCTAGCCTCTTGAATATGGCAATGTCTGAAAATTCATGGAATCCTTGATTCTAACAAGAATTTTCACTCTTCAAAGCTCAAATGATCTTCTCCAACAAGCTATTGTAGACTTCTGTTGAATCATTGGCTTCTCTTAATTGCATTG